>NC_053497.1:68165961-68465961 GCF_905171775.1 Rana temporaria
TGCTGTTTGGCATATTGTAAGCAGGATATTTTGTGGCATTTGCGTAGTAATGGTTTTTTTCTGGTGACTCAACCATGCAGCCCATCTTTCGTCAAGTGCCTCCTTATTGTGCATCTTGAAACTGGCACACCACATGTTTTCAGAGAGTTCTATTCTAATTTACCAGAAGTTATTTGTGTGTTTTTCTTTGCATCCTGAGCAATTTTCCTGGCAGTTGTGGCTGAAATTTTAGTTGGTCTACCTGACTGTGTTTTGGTTTCAACAGAACCCCTCATTTTCAACTTCTTGATTAGAGTTTGAACACTGCTGATTGGCATTCTCAATTCTTTGGCTATCTTTTTATATCCCTTTCACCTGGCCATCCATTTCAGTGGCAGGCACTGGGAGACTAGTCAGGATCGAGCGAAAGGTGAATGCAGCACTGTACAGAGACCTCCTTTGATGAAAACCTGCTCCAGAGCACTCTGGTCCTCAGACTGGGGTGAAGGTTTATCTTCCAACATGGCATTGACCCTAAGCACACAGCCAAGATAACAAAGGAGTGGCTACAGGATAACTCTGCGAATGTACTTGAGTGGCCCAGCCAGAGCCCAGACTTGAATCTGATTGAACATCTTTGGAGAGATCTGAAAATGGCTGTGCACCGATGCTCCCAATCCATCCTGCTGTTGCGTCCATTGACACAGACAGAAGGACTGTGTCATTGGATTTGACAGCAGCACTGCTATCAATCTATCCAATCATGACCCGAGACACCGGCTGGATCGGTGTGCTTGTCCCCGATGCAAGAACGATCGAGCTCAGGTAAATGAAAGGGGGGCTCTGGGGGCATAGCATGCATTGAGGTGAAAAACCGTGAGGGTTTACAACCTCTTTAAGCTGGTCAAGATGACTTGTGTGTGTGTGTGTGTTTTTATAATCAGTCTGTGGGGCTGAATGGAAAAAAAAAGAACAAATTCCTTCATCCACACAAGCTAGGTGGATGGAGAAATCCTTAAATAAATGCTAAAATAAATATTATCTGAGGGTGGTTAAATATTCCCTCGATTTATTCCATGTATGTATTAATTTGTCTATTCATATTAGGGTTGTCCCGATACCACTTTTTTAAGATCGAGTACAAGTACCGATCCTTTTTTCAAGTACTCACCGATACCGAATACCGATCCTTTTTTTTAATCTCCTGTGACAGTGGCACATGTGTCAGTATTTTTTATTTTTTTTTATCTTTAACAATTTATTTTTTATTTTTTTTAAAAAAAAAATTGAATTTTTTTTTTATATTGCTTTCTTTTTTTTAAGGGGGGTGTCAGTGTGTTTTTTCTTTATATTTTAATTTTCTACAATAATTTTTTTTATTCTTTTGTTTTTTTATTCTTTATTTTTTTATTTATTTTTTCAGCCCTGTTGGGGGGGGGGCTTTGGTGAGATATCAGGGGTCTTAACAGACCTCTGACATCTCCCCTCTGAGACCGAGAAAGGGACCAGGGACACATGTTCCCCAGTCCCTTTCTCAGCAGCATCAGCTGCGCTGAAAATGAAAGGAGAGAAGACAGCGTCTTCTCCATTCATAAACTGAAACATTTGTAAACACAGGTTACAATGTTTCAGTTATGTGAATGGACAGAGTCAGTGATCACTGACTCTGTCCATTCGGAGCAGTAAGGAGCCGGATTTACCGGCTCCTACCCCGCTCTCTATCCTGACATTTCCAGGGGGTGGAGGAGGAGCACGGAAGGGGAGAGACACACGGCGGGATACACGGCGGCATACACGGTGGGATACATGGAGGGAAGGAGACGGACTGCAGCAAAACGGAGGGGGGCTGGAGGAGGACACGGGACAGTCATCGGTGATCGTGTGTGGAGGAGTTACAAGCACCGATCACCGCTGATTTTAAAGCAGCTGAAAGCCGCGCGGGGAGGGCTGTAGAGCGAAGCGGAGAAATTAATTTTAAATCTATACAGCGGTGATCGGTGCTTGTAAGTTCCTCACGCACTGATCACCGCCGACAGTACAAGTATCGGGTGAAGCATCGGGAGAATTTGCCCGAGTACAAGTACTCGGGCAAATGCTTGGTATCAGTCCCGATACCGATACTCGTATCGGTATTGGGACAACCCTAATTCATATAGTTAGCTAGTCTATTAAAACTCTGATAATGTTACTGTTAATAGCACAATAATATAAGGTTAGCTATGAAAACAAACACACTGCTTAGTAAAACAATGTCTCATTTGTTTCCCAAGAAAATAGTAAAATGCTAACATGAAAACACTACTGAAAATATTACAGAGCATATAACAAAAGAACATCAAAGATACTTTTCGCAAGGCTGTCCTCTAGATATTGTCTTATCAGCTGGGCTCAAGATGGTAGCAGAGAGAGCCCTCACTCTCGGTCAGCACTTTTTAAACTTCAATCATACACCATCCAGACTCAACCCCATTGCCAGCCCATCTAAATTTCTGATGAATCAAAGTATTTCTGTCCATCCTGCTGTATTGGCCTCTAGGGGCAGCCTTCGTCCATGTATTATCGCTATGTGACCTGAGTCATCTTCAGTGATCGCAGCTGTTGTTCTCATTTGAAGCCTGTAATCATGCATTACAATCTTTATAACGTCAGATGATCAGGAGCCAAGCTTTTGTTCCCAAACCTACTGCCAAGGGCATGAATCAACACCCTGCTGGGTCAACTTTCAACTTAAGTCACCTGGTTGTATCAACCAGAAAGAAACTCCATAAGTATGATATTAAACCATGTTGCCTTCCAACACCTCCACATTGGGATATTGTATTTTGATGGCAGGACTCTCCCCTGTGAGAATACACTGACCATTGGCTGCAGCCGCTGATTGGAAATATTTTCTCAAAGTTAACGGTTTACTTCTGACAATAGCCAGCTTTATTGGTTATGCCTCGACTTTTGAGCTGTTTGGGGTATAATGTTCCAGGTCTACTAATGCAGCAATCTAGTCTTCTCGGGTCTCCCGCCAGCGCTCCTGGCTCCTACCCCCTGCTGAGTGCCACCCCACAGGAAGCAACTTCCTATAGGGGCATGTGTGTGTGCTCACTCCACCCCCTGCTCCCTCGTCACTGGCTCTGATTGACAGCAGCATTAACCAATGGCTTCCGCTGCTGCAACCAAGCCAATGAGGAGCGAAAGAGGCATGGCTCATGTGCACATCGCTGGATCAAGATTGGGCTCAGGTATGTATTTATGGGGGCAGCTGGGAAGCTGCATACAGATGTGTTTTTTTTTTTTTTACCTTACTGCAAAAAAAGTTGTTAAAGGCCAAGTGCATTTTCCATAAAATAGGTAAAAAGAAAAACTGTGCAGCTTAGTAAAATGTTCAATGCATTTACTGTCATACCTGTAGGCCATTTGGGCCCTCCAGGAAGCCTGTCCAAAAACCTATTGGCAATCTGCCTTGTTGCTTGGACATGAAAGCTGCACAATTTTAAAAAATCTAATTCATAGGCTATTTTCTAGAAAAGGTGAACTTAGTCGTTAAAGTGTAAATGCATTTTCAATACAGCTATACTTGGTTAACTCCTACTGCCCCCAGCCCCCCACCAGTCTTGTACCTATCTGTCCATGATCTGCTAAGCCTTCTATGTACCACATCACCTCAGTTGGGAATGTGCATATGCACGTCAAACTGCCTTCAATCTCATAGAGTGCTTTTATTTTGGATTGAGCAGCAATCATATGTGGAGATGACAGAGAAAATACAGATACACTTTAGGCAAATAAAATTGTAAAGATAAAAATTAGGCATGTGCAAAAGGGAAAATTTTGTTTCGTTTCGTTTCGTTTTAATTTGTTATTTAATTAATTTCGTTAAGTTAGGTTCGTTACATGTGTTAAATTCGTTTTCGGAACTCGTTCGTTTTCGACCGAATTTCGAAAAATCCGGTCGAATTGGAAAATTCTCTCTTCGAATATAATTTCGAAATTCGATCGGAATTCGAAAAAAAAAAAAAAAAATTTTGAATTCCAAATCGAAAACCCGCGGACGAAATTCGATCGGAATTCCAAAAAAAAAAAAAAAAATTCGAATTCCAAATCGAAAACCCGCGGACGAAATTCGATCGGAATTCCAAAAAAAAAAAAAAAAATTTGAATTCCAAATCGAAAACCCGCGGACGAAATTCGATCGGAATTCCAAAAAAAAAAAAAAAAAAAATTTTTTCCGAATTCCAAATCGAAAACCCGCGGACGAAATTCGATCGGAATTCGAAAAAAATCTATAAAAATTCGAATTCCAATCGAATTTCGTCCGCGGGTTTTCGATTCGGAATCGAAAACGTTCGTTCGGATTCGGTAAATTCATTAATATTGCAATTCGGGAATTTGTATGCATCCGAATGTCCGAATAATGAAAAATTCGTCCGAATTTCGATTCGGAACAAAACGAAATGCACATGCCTAATAAAAATGAAAGGAAATCTGTACTAGAGAATATTGTGTAGAAATGCTAGGTTTCTCGTTGAATACATGTTGTTTTTTTAGGTTTTTTTCCTTTGTTTTTTTTGTCCTGGCATTACTCTGCTCATTTAGAGACTCCACTCCAAAGCTAAAAAAAAACAAAAACAGATGACTAGTATTAGAAGTAGGACAGACATTACAGCCCCATATTTTCATCAGCAGAGATTTCCTTTAAGCATAAATCTGGCCACCTCCACCCAAAGCAAAGAATTCACCAACCAGGTCCAGCAATATTTGCAATAACACATCAGTTAATATGATGTGTATTCTATTTTAAAGCCCAATTGAACCCTCTTAAAGGACAAGTCCAGCATGAGCTTGTTTGGCTGGGCTTCTCCAATGGGTCCCATGAGTGCAGTTAGTTTTGCACTCCTGTGACCGTTTTCAGCAGAGAGCAGTCTGAAGTCTGCTCTCTGCTGACGTCACTGGAATCGGTCCAGGCACCGCATCATCAGGACACTAAAGTCTGGATCCACCAAGTGCCTGGACTGATTCCTGTCTCAGCCACTCAGCTAACCGCTGAGACCCTGAGATTGCTGCTCCCTGCCCCTCCACAGCTGAGAGCTCCAATGAGCGTGGAGGAGCTGAGAGGAGAGCTGCTGACTGACAGGCAGCAGCTATCCGCTCGGGGAGCTGAGAGAACCGAGCCATTAGTGGTGTTTGATGGCTTGTTTCTCAGTGCAGAGACGCCAGGGGACAGATGCAGCATTGGTCCGATGCTGCATCCACCTAGGTTAGTATAATGGGTTAAAAAAAAATACTTCTCTTTTAAGCTCAGTTTTGGAAAGATTGAGATTTATGAAGTGGGTTTGACATCCATACGAATATGTCATTTAGTAGATTAGTGTTGAGGAAACTGAAGGGGTCTTCAGAATAGATCTGGTAATAGAGCTATGTGAGGTTATCAACTGACCAATGAAAAAGGTATATATAGAGATTGGAAGGGGTCAGAGAGCCTTGGGAGACTTCAAGTAGATGAAGAGGTAGAGTTGTTTGTAACACTTAAAGAGAGCTTAGATGGGTAGGAGGACCACCATAAAAGAGCAGAGCAGTGTCTTGGAGGCCAAAGGCATAGAATTTTTTTTTTTTATTCAGGAGGCACGGGTGATCTACTGTGTCAAAGATTGCAGAAAGGTCTAATACTAAAGCCAGCCATACATGGATCGAAATTTGTCGGTTCAGCAGGGACTGGCCAAATTTTGATCCATGTATGGGCAGACTGGTTGTACAGAAGTCGCTCTACTCATGAACTTTTGTACAACCAGCCTGTTGGATATTCCCCATCAGTGTATTCTGATAGCAGGGAAGTCTCCCCGCTGCCAGAATACAAAGGCACATTGGGGAGGATTCCCTCTCAACCCGATGGTTGAATGAAAAAAAAAAAAAAACATGGCCTACTTAGGAGTACGAAGTACTTGCATTTGTTTTAAGCAAGAAGGGCCAAGAGGGTTGTTAGCAGTAATAGAGCAGCTCTGATGATTGTAGACTAGGGACTTTGAAGTTATTGGGAGGGTTTCTTATTTTTATTCATTCAGGCTGGCCAGGTCCAACGGGGACTTTTTAAACATATTGTTGACCACAACATGTTTTAGAGGGGAGTGGAAATTTCCAGTAGAGAGGGAGAGATTGAAGATGTAGGTACAAGTGTGTAGAATAATAATAGAGTAACAGGGTGACCAGAGTAGCTGTAAGGGAATGGGGTCAAGGGGCAGGTGCTGAGGTGGGCATCAGAAAAAAGATCCTCTGTAGTGACAGGGTCAAAGCAAAGAATGTTCAATGTGGTGGTAAAGATGGTATGTTAACCCCTTCCCGCCACCACCTCCTGGCCCTTTAAGGATTTCTAGATAAAGAGGGCATGCGCTCTCAGCATAGTTTTGTTTTTACATAGCGCGGCATATATGCCGCCTCTCTGTGGTAAAGCCCACCCACCGAGAGGCTGCATATATGCTGGCAGGAAGAGGTTAATTGGGGGAGATAACTAAACAGTATTAATCTTCTCGTCTCGTGACTTGCATTAGTGGCTAAGTGCTAAGCGCTTCTGTCTCACAGTACTAGGGTCACCTGTTCGAATCTCAGCCACGACACTATGTGCCTGGAGTTTGTATGCTCTCCCTGTGCCAAAGACCTGCTGGTAGGTTAATTGGCTCTTGTCTAAAAGTATGTGCATTTATGTGAAATAGGGACATTAGATTATAAGCCCCTTGAGGGCAGGGACTGATGTGAATGTATAATATATATGTAAAGTGCTGTAAATCTTGTTTTTGAAATTACTGGCCATGAGTTAGTGGGCAGCAGCAGT
This sequence comes from Rana temporaria, assembly GCF_905171775.1. Lineage (NCBI taxonomy): Eukaryota > Metazoa > Chordata > Amphibia > Anura > Ranidae > Rana > Rana temporaria. The sequence goes on from NC_053497.1 coordinate 68,172,755, forward strand.
GGGGGACAAAAGTTGACAAGGAACTTAGAGGGTGTTAGAAAGACAGGTAAAATAGGACTGTTTGGCAGTACAGAGGGAAGAATTATATTTTAGGAGGACAGCTTTACACAGGGCAAAATCTATGCACTGCAGCTACAGCTTAAAAACTCTCTGCTGGCAGCATGTAGGAGAGTCTCATACACAGCAGTAGCCAAGCTCCCTGGCACTCCCTTAAATGCTGCCCTACGAACATTGCTACTCAATGCGAGAGATGTTTAGACCAATGTTCAGTGGAGAGTGATGCACTGCAGGAGAGCTGGCTCTGTGAGAGCCACAGTCAGACATTCCTTTGTGCTGGTAAAAAAATAAGTAGTAAAGTCATTTTTAATACTGTATATGCAGCCTGACTGCACATCTCCCAACCAGGGTTTCATGGAAGCCTTGGGTTCCATTGCATCTCCCGCATACAATGAACACCAATGTAAGAAGGCACTTTTGCTCTGATTTATGTTTACTGTGCTTTTTTTCCCCTCTGTTTTCCATATTTCAAGATTGCTACTGATTTTTTTTCATAGAGAGCGGTGGGGTGTATAAGTAGAGTGTCAAATACATTATCTAATTTTTAATGTTAAACTTTCTACAACTTTTTGGTTATGCCAATGTACTGTGAACTATATATATATACAGTACAGACCAAAAGTTTGGACACACCTTCTCATTCAAAGAGTTTTTTTTATTTTCATGACTATGGAAATTGTAGATTCACACTGAAAGGCATCAAAACTATGAATTAACACATGTGGAATTATACATAACAAAAAAGTGTGAAACAACTGAAAATATATTTCATATTCTAGGTTCTTCAAAGTAGCCACCTTTTGCAGCAGACACATCTCTAGAAATGTTAAGAGAAGACTGTGTGAATCAGGCCTTCATGGTAGAATATCTGCTAGTAAACCACTGCTAAAGAAAGGCAACAAGCAGAAGAGACTTGTTTGGGCTAAAGAACACAAGGAATGGACATTAGACCAGTGGAAATCTGTGCTTTTGGTCTGATGAGTCCAAACTTTGAGATCTTTGGTTCCAACCCCCGTGTCTTTGTGCGACGCAGAAAAGGTGAACGGATGGACTCTACATGCCTGGTTCCTACCGTGAAGCATGGAGGAGGTGTGATGGTGTGGGGGTGCTTTGCTGGTGACACTGTTGGGGATTTATTCAAAATTGAAGGCATACTGAACCAGCATGGCTACCACAGCATCTTGCAGCGACATGCTATTCCATCTGGTTTGTGTTTAGTTGGACCATCATTTATTTTTCAACAGGACAATGGCCCCAAACACACCTCCAGGCTGTGTAAGGGCTATTTGACCAAGAAGGAGAGTGATGGGGTGCTGCGTCAGGTGACTACCTCTTGAAGCTCATCAAGAGAATGCCAAGAGTGTGCCAAGCAGTAATCAAAGCAAAAGATGGCTACTTTGAAGAACCTAGAATATGAAATATATTTTCAGTTGTTTCACACTTTTTTGTTATGTATAATTCCACATGTGTTAATTCATAGTTTTGATCCCTTCAGTGTGAATCTACAATTTTCATAGTCATGAAAATAAAGAAAACTCTTTGAATGAGAAGGTGTGTCCAAACTTTTGGTCTGTACTATATATATATATATATATATATATATATATATATATATATATATATATATATATATATATATATATATATATATAGCAGTGGTTCACTGAGGCCTGAAATATTTTATCTGCTTTTAAAATAATTGAGAGAGGCTAAAAATAAGAATGGATATATCTACAGGTAAACTAGAATGAGCCAATTCACGCTTTTGCTTTGTGGTAACATGCGCTGGTGCAATGCAGTGCCCTTCATGTTAAATTGCACCCCAATGCACCTTGCCTCCAAGAGTGCATTGTGGTGTGCTGGCAAAAAGCAGCATGCACCTTTTCTGGTTCATTAGGCAACCGGTTCAATTGAATGGGCTGCCCCAACGCAACATGCATTAATGCTGCGCAACAGTGTTAATGGGATCTAACTATTGCATCCTCTTACTTGATGCAAACCATTTATGTGACCCAATTAATCAAGACTGTACTTGTGTAAGCTGTACAGTCCGAGAGTTCTGGACTGCTGCCATTTGCCTAATGTTGAAAACGTTCTAATTCTGTGTCTTCTGTAATATTTTCCAGTAATATAACCGTTACATAACTCTGCTATGTGTGCCGGGTGGCATGGCCTCACATCGAGAAGGAATTTGCACTTCCCCAGTGAGCCATAAACATTTGTTTCAGGGCTAATCTGACCTTATTGCAGTGCTGTGTCATAGCACTGCTGGAAGATGAATAAATAGAGGTATTTTTTCACATGTTGTGCAGGGAGAAAGCTCATGGGGATAGTCTTGAAAGTTGATAAGGTTATCAGCAGGGGGGTCTTCTGTTATGTTATCATTGTCAAAGAACAAACAAGCAAATGCAAGCCTGATTGTCCGTGAAGAGGCGCAATGGCCTAGTAATGATCGTTGCAATGTGCATCTAATAAGAGATTTGATGTTTTTGTTTTCTTATTATTTTCACATAAAACGTAAGGCAGATAAACAACGCCAAGTAGAGTCATATATTCATTAAAAAAAAAATCATTAAATGTATTTTAAATTCCACTAGCGTACTTGGGTATCTAAATGTGGCTTGGTATCAGCTTTCTGTCATTCCTTGAGCAGCAAAACTGAATGTAAGGGATAGGGGCAGCTATAGGAATCATTGAGGCCTGCTGCAAATGTACTGAAAGTAGGAGAGAGGAGAGACATGAGCGCAACTATATCCTTCACCATCCAGACATAGGCTAAGGGCAGGGAGGTGACCAGGCTGGATTATATAATGGCTAGAACGTCTAGAAATGTGAATCCTTTGGCAGATAAATTTGTTTGCCTGGAGGTAAACTGTATGAATTTTTGCTTGAATACCTAAATATCATTCTTGTGAAACCATTACACTGATATTGACTATAGACATAAGGCAATGTTCATGAGATGCATTTGCAAACTCTCACAAGCCATTAGAGATGGTATTAAATGCATTCAAATTTTGATGTTTCTAATCCAATGACTTTCTTGTCTTAGGTCACTCAAAAGCATACAGGGCCGCTGGAAAGGCAATACAGCCGGCCCTCCCATACGGGAACCGGCCCCATAAGTTCAAATAAGGAGTCCTGGCACCTGCTGAGTAGGGTGGACGGACTGTACTGTCTTATTGCTGACACCAATCCTCTTGTGCCTCCCCTCTCTCTCCTGGCTGCACTGCAGGGGGATAAGTCCGGGTATCTGCGTGACCCCCTGCCACTTGCTGTCTGGGCCCATGTGTGCCCCTTTCCCCGACAGTGCTGCCATCTCCTTTCCCACCAGCAGCTGCTGTGGACATACGGGGTAATTTCGGGATAGAGAGCATGGGGCCTGGAAATATGTCATTTACTGGACCCTTTTTTTCCTAAATAAACACCGTGAGCAATCTATACCTCTGTGGAAGCCGCGCCCATGGCGTAACACATAAGGGACAAGAGCCAGTGCCATAATAGCTTGAGTAATGTGACGAGCAGTTGAGGATACCGTTTGGGGACTTAGCGTGTAGTATGAGTAATTTTCTGGTCCTAAGAGTATTACGATGCTAATCTGTTTCATACATTTGGCTAATGCTTACAAGTGCCTGGGGCATTGTATATGTGATGTAAAGTTCTGATCTCTGCCATGCGCCAGTTGAAGTGCACATTTGACGTGAATGCAATCTTTAAGAAATCTGTGCTTTTATGGAAAACGCTATGCTATTTTAATTGTATTCGTTTACCGGATATCGATAGATATCATCTCATGCTCCTATCACCTAGTTCTAGTAGATTACATGTTGCCCTTAAAGGGACAGGTGTTTTTTGACCAAAAGCGGAGTAGTTCAAGTTTATCTGGTGAGAGGCTGGTGGTGGTGAATAAAGCTGGATACACACTATACAATTTGTTATATTCTTTTCCTTTTAGATTTACCAAAAACAGCTTCAATTTGTATGCAATCAGTCAGGTGCTTGTACTACATAGTGAAGGCTACTTTCACACTGAGGCAGTTTTCTGGCATTTTAGTGCTAAAAAATAGCGCCTAAAAACTGCCTCTCAAGCCTCCCCAGTGTGAAAGCCCAAGTGCTTTCACACTGGGGCAGTGCACTTGCAGGATGGGGGAAAAAAAAGTCCTGTAAGCAGGATCTTTGGGGTGGTGTGGTAGCGCTGTACAGAGCTCCTGCCCATTGGAATGAATGGGCAGCACTTCCGAAGCGCCTGAAAAGCGCTTTGGAAGCTCTGCAACACATGCGCTGTTAACCCCTTCTTGGGCCGCAGCTAAAACTAGAGGTGCTTTACCGCTAATGGACCTGCCCCCCCCCCCCCAGTGTGAAAGTACCCTTATGCTAAAACTAGAAGAAATCGAACAACAAAAGTTGTATAGTGTGTAGAGTCACAAGAAGTGGTGTCGTCACAAAAAATTGAGAAACAAGTAGGGTCACCCTTTATTGTCTTGGTGTGGAGTCACAATTACTAAGGATTATATATGATGTTTTTGGAACTTTAATATATGTATTCTGGATATTGACAACATTTATTGTTCACTGATTTTGGTGCAGCACTGGATTTTCTTAGTTTCATTTGTTACGTGTGGTGTGGACACTATTTAGATTTAGCAGGAGCACATTGAGGTACATATTATTCACAGTGTGTTTTTGTTTTTGATTGCGCAGGAGTACTCTTGTGTACACCCTTAACCACTACCTTGTTCGCTAATGGTTGATAGGCTGTAAAAGCGTAGTTCAACCATAGGGTCTTTACCACCTCCCATGATTGTATGAATGGGCCCTAAAGGCCCGTACACGTAATCGGATTATCCAACGGGATTTGTGTGATGACAGGCTGTTGCCGGAAAATCCAACCGTTTGTATGCTCCATCGGTAATCTTTCCTCCAACCAAGTCAGGTTCTCCAGAGTATCCAATATGTCCCTGTAATGTCAGGTATGCATCAAATTAAATCAGAGCGAAGCTACAGCACCCATGTACTATTGTTCCAGGTTAGTGACTTAGAAATAACTGAAGCCATTAGAATATATTGACAACTAAAATGTCAGGAACGATAGTCTTCATGTTTCTCAGGACAGGTCTCTTAGAAGTGATCTGATTCAAAGGAATCACTTCCTGGTCAATGAACGTATATTTATATTCGGGCACATTCATAGGTGTCCATTAAAGCCCAAATGTATTTTTAGTATGTTTGCTGTCATGTCTTACTGTATACAATTTTCTTAGTCACATTGTTTTAATGAATGTGTTGCAAACTTTGTTCTTTTGATCTTCCAGTTTGCAGCAGCATTGTAAGCCTGCCGAGCAAGCGCCTTCTGTTTTCTGGTGGGCTGAGGTCTAGGCAACCAAAATGGCCAACTGAAGGAATGCACACAGCACATTGACACTGCTGCTGATAATTTCAACGTAGTGACCTAGCGCTGTCAGCCTGCAACAAGAAGTGTTACTGGCAGGATCTCCAGGTAACAAAGTTTGCAACAGATTCACAAACGCAGTTATAAGAAAACTATAGAGTAAGCCACGATGCCAAACACACTGAACATAATTAAGGGCTGACATACAGTACACACCAAAAATCTATTTACACATTTTTAAACTTTTGGTAAAAGTAAAACATTAATAATGAGACTGATTTTCTCTGTCTCTTTGTGTTATATTACTCGTCTCTCTACATAAGCCATTTTGGGTTGCAGCACTGCAGCTGTACAAGTAGAGGATTTCTTTGAGGATATCACCCCCATTTCCCATTCTTTTTCTGGGTTTGAAATGTCCCTGATTCTCTGACTGAAGCCTCGCACACACGCTCGGTTTACTCGGCAAGAAACAGCAAGAAAACTGCTGGCAGAGCTTTCTTGCCGAGTAAACCGAGTGTGTGTACGAGGCTTTCATGTTTCTCGTCAAGAAAACTGCCTAAAATCTCGACAAGAAAAATGGAGAACCTGCTCTTTATTTTCTCGTCTTGATTCTCTGCAGTGTTTTTCTGTCGAGAAAATCGAGAACGTGTATACTTGCCTGTCGCCGTGGAAACTTGCGCATGCTCAAAATGACTTGGACGCATGCGTGGTAGCTTCCTAGGCATAGGTAGGGTGCGGCAAGATGGCGGTAACGGCATCGAATGTGCCGAGCGCATGCTCGTCGTATGCAATGACGTCACCGCGTTCTTGCCTTTCAAAAGAATCACAGTTCTTTTGAAAGGAGTGTCTGTACACTCGGGTGGCAAGAGATTCTTGCCAAGAATCTCGTCAGGAAAAAACAAGGGTTTTTTCCTGACAAGATTCTGGCCCGTGTGTACAGGGCTTAAGCTGGCAATCAAGATAGGCTAGGTCAGACACACTGGGTTGATTTACTAAGGGAGTAAGAAGTTGTTCACTGATTTTTTTTTTTTTTTTTCATTCACATGATAGTCCAAAGAAAACACATCTTCACCCTATTCACTACATTTTTGGTTCTTACTCTTTGCTAAGTGAACAGCCTCTACCCCTTAGTAACTGAACCTCAATATGCATGAACTCTTTACATTTTCCTATTTGAACACATTTTTGACATTTAACAGTTAATTTTGGTTAGCACTTTGGTTTAGGAGTAAAATTGCATACATTATGATAGCACCTGATAAAGGTTCTGTAACCCAAAGCATGTAGTACGGTATGTATGTGAGAATGATTACTGCATAATTAACATGTTTTGTAACCAGTAGCATGCCTACTTGACTTTAATTCTGGACAGACTGTTTACATGGGTTTAGACCCATTAAAGTGATTCTTAAGGAAAGAAAAAACAAAAACTTGTGAAACTTACCTGCTCTGTGCAATGGATTTGCACATAGCAATCCCGATCATTTTTTTTGGGTTCCCCGCCAGTGGTCCTAGCTCCTTCCGATTGCCCCCAATAGCAAGCCACTTGTTCTGGGGGTGCTGCTCGCTTCTGATTCATGCAGTGTATGTCCATTCACACACTGAGTGTGACCAAGTCCCACCCCCATGCTCTCTTTATTGACTCACTGGCTGTGACTGACATGCAATGGAGCCAATCGCTCCTGCTGCTGTGTGAACCAACAAGAGAGAGAGAGACCCAGGAGAACCTCTGCACATAGCTTGGCAGGTATAAGGGGGCTGGGCTGCACCCAGAAGTTTTTTTTGTTTTACCTTCTGGTAAAAAAACCTTGAGCCTTTAGGACTACTTGAAGAAGTCCGTAGTCTTTGGGTTTATTCTGGAGAGGGTGGGTGGTTGTACTAAGCTAGTTGATGCTTGAACGCTCACCAAAGCGTGAACTAAGTTGCACAGTTTTTAAAGTGTAGAAAATAGCAGCTTACAGTCACGGAGCTCGCGGCTAGGTGGCAGATTCAAAGCAACGTACCTATACGTTGCTTTGCCTGCCCGTGCCATTCTGCCAACGTATATATACACAGTTGCAATAAAAAAGTATGTGAACCCCTTTGGAATGATATGGATTTCTGCACAAATTGGTCATAAAATGTGATCTGCTCTTCATCTAAGTCACAACAATAGACAATCAGAACCCATTCACACAGGGGCGACAACCGGCTGACAAGTCACATCCCACACTGTTCAATAGAACTGTTCTAATAGGAGCGACGTAAGTCGCTCCAACTTAGAAAAAGGTTCTTGTACAACTTTGGGGGCGACTTGCATTGACTTCCTATACAGAAGTTATTTTGCAAGTCGCCTCTGAAGTCGTCTTCAGGTCGCCTTGCCGAGTCGCCCCCAAAGTCGTGCTGCCCCTGTGTGAATGGGCTCTCACAATCTGCTTAAACTAATAACGCACAAAGAATTAAATGTTACCATGTTTTTTATTGAACACACCATGTAAACATTCACAGTGCAGGTGGAAGTATGTGAAGCCTTGGATTTAATAACTGGTTGAACCTCCTTTGGCAGCAATAACTTCAACCAAACGTTTCCTGTAGTTGCAGATCAGACGTGCACAACGGTCAGGAGTAATTCTTGACCATTCCTCTTTACAGAACTGTTTCAGTTCAGCAATATTCTTGGGATGTCTGGTGTGAATCGCTTTCTTGAGGTCATGCCACAGCATCTCAATCGGGTTGAGGTCAGGACTCTGACTGGGCCACTCCAGAAGGTGTATTTTCTTCTGTTTAAGCCATTCTGTTGTTGATTTACTTCTATGCTTTGGGTCGTTGTCCTGTTGCAACACCCATCTTCTGTTGAGCTTCAGCTGGTGGACAGGTGGCCTTAAGTTCTCCTAGAAAATGTCTTGATAAACTTGGGAATTAATTTTTCCTTCGTTGAGCGCAATCAGCCCAGGCCCTGACGCAGCAAAGCAGCCCAAACCATGATGCTCCCACCACCATACTTCACAGTTGGGATGAGGTTTTGATGTTGGTGTGCTGTGCCTCCTTTTCTCCACACATAGTGTTGTGTGTTCCTTCCAAACAACTCAACTTTTGGTTTCATCTGTCCACAGAATATTTTGCCAGTACTGCTGTGGAACATCCAGGTGCTCTTGTGCAAACTGTAAACGTGCAGCAATGTTTTTTTTGGACAGCAGTGGCTTCCTCTATGGTATCCTCCCATGAAATCCATTCTTGTTTAGTGTTTTACATATTGTAGATTCGCTAACAGGGATGTAAGTCTTTAGCTGACACACTAGGATTCTTCTTCACTTCATTGAGCAGTCTGCGCTGTGCTCTTGCAGTCATCTTTATAGGACAGCCAATCCTAGGGAGATTAACAGCAGTGCTGAACTTTCTCCATTTATAGACAATTTGTCTTACCGTGGACTAATGGTATTTTATAACCCTTTCCAGCTTTAGGCAAGTCAACAATTCTTAATCGTAGGTCTTCTGAGAGCTCTTTTATGCAAGGCATCATTAACATTATTGTTTAAAGCAAATCCAGAACTGGTGTGTGTTTTTTGCAGGGCAACTGTAACCAACACCTCCAATCTCATCTCATTGATTGGACTCCAGTTGGCTGAAACCTTACTCCAATTAGCTCTTGGAGATGTCATTAGTCTAGGAGTTCATATACTTTTTCCCACCTGCATTGTGAATGTTTACATGGTAACATTTAATTATTTGTGTGTTATTAGGTTAAGCAGACTTTGATTGTCTATTGTTTTGACTTAGGCCCCGTACACACGATAGAATCCATCCGCAGATAAATCCCAGCAAATGGGTTTCTGCGGATAGATCCTATGGTGTGTACACGCCAGCGGATCTGTTTCCGCGGAGAAATCTCCTCTGGGATGGATTCCAGCAGATCGGATATTTGCTGTGTTGCACAACAAATCCATCTGCTGGAATCCATTCCAACGGATGGATCCGCTCGTCTGTACAGACTTACCGGATCCATTCGTCCAAAGGGATTCCCCGCACGCGTCGTAATGATTTGACGCATGCGTGGAATTCCTTATATGACAGCGTCGCGCCCGTCGCCGCGTCATAATCGCGGCGACGGCGCGACACGTCATCGGCAGAGGATTTCCGCGCGGATTTCAATGCGATGGTGTGTACACTCCATCGCATCGAAATCTGCGGAAATCTTTGAGAGGATTTATCCGTGGAAACGGTCCGCTGGACCGTATCTGCGGATAAATCCTCTCGTGTGTATGGGGCCTTAGATGAAGATCAGATCACATTTTATGACCAATTTGTGCAGAAATCCATATAATTCCAAAAGGGTTCACATACTTTTTATTGCAACTGTACATGAGGCAGATAGATGGCAAGTGGTTAAGGGGGAAAAATACTTTGATCCTGTCTTTCAATTGCTCTCCTGTGTTGTCAGCCTGTCGCCAGTGGAGACTATACGTGGTGGAGGTCCCATCAGAAAAGACATGTAGGTTCAGATGGCTGGAGGTTGGCCTACAGATGAGTTTGTTCAAAATTAGTAGTGTAGTAGATCCCTGATACGAGATAACCTGTACATATGAGCTGTAAAGGTGCAATCGTTAATGTTGAATATATTGGCCTATGTAGTTATTGATATGGTAAAAAGTCTTAAGTAACAATGATAGAATATGCACATTACAGCTTATACAATTTGAGCTCTTGTGCATTGTTGGGACTTACACATACTTTGACAAGTTTGGGCATACTTGTTCCAGCAAGAATTATTTATCTGTCGTGTCATATAGACTTTATCTGTGTGCTTGGATTGAACTATATATCACTGCTCAAGTGCTGTTTGTAAAACAAATGCATTTTTAAATAAAAAAAATAGATGCACCATGACGCCTAATTGTTAATATTGCCAAATATTAAAATATTTCCAAACTAATGTTCTGTTAGGCTTTTTAAAGAGTTGAGTTTAGGCGCTATGCCAAAAAAAACAGCAAAAGCTTCTAAACGCAAGTTTAGGCACTGTAGTGTACATGAAGCCTAAAAGTACTGCGGCTTTCACTAAAATAGTATTTTATGATTCAGATATATCATGTTAACCACTTTAGCCCCGGAGGATATGGCTGTCCAATTTCCCCCCCACAAATAGAGCTTTCTTTTGGTTGGTATTTGGTCACCCCTACGGATTGAATTTTTTGCGCTATAAACCAAAAAAAAAGCATCATTTTTTTTTTAAAAAAAAGCAATAATTTTTACATTTTGCTATAATAAATATCCCCCCCCCCCCAAAAAAATAAAAAAATATATATATATATATATATATATATATAACACATTTTTTCCCTCAGTTTAGGCCGATATGTATTCTTCTACATATTTTTGGTAAAAAAAACAAGAAGTAATAAGCGTATGTTGATTTGGTTTGTGCAAAAGTTATAGCGTTTACAAAATAGGTGATAGTTTTATGGAATTTATATTAAATATATTTTTAATAGCAATGGCGGTGATCAGCGGTTTTTATCATGACTGCGATATTGCGGCGGACACACCGAAAACTTTTGACACTATTTTGGGACCATTGTCATTTATACAGCGATCAGCGCTATAAAAATTCACTGATTACTGTGTAAATGACACTGGCAGTGAAGGGGTTAACCATTAGGGGGCGAGGAAGGGGTTAGGGGTTAAGTGTGTCATAGGGAGTGATTCTAACTGAGGGGGCTGGGCTACCAGTGACATGACAGTGATCACTGCTCCCGATGACAGGGAGCGAGCGGCAGATCACTGTCCTGTCACTGTTTACAAAGGCATCTCCCCGTTCTGCCTCTCCGTGACACGATCGTGGGACATCGAGTCCACGAGTCCCGAGGGCACGGAGCTCGAGCTAGGCGGCAGATTCAAAGCAACGTACCTGTATGCTGCTTTGCCTGCCTGTGCAATTCTGCCAACGTATATGTAAGTGAGGCAGATGGCAATGGTTAAGTGGGAAAAATAATTTGACCCTGTCTTTGAATTGCTTTCCTGTCTTGTCACCCTATCACATGTGCTTCCAGTGGAGACTATATGTGGTGGAGGTGCCATCAGAAAAGACATGTAGAGCATGTGTGTAGACAGAAAGTGACTCTAAAGAGATTGGTGAAGCACTACATTGCAAAAAAGAATAACAAAAATGGACAACATGGGGAATAAATTCTTTGTGTATAAGCAAACTAAATGTCTTCCAGTAAATGTAACTCTCCAACTAATACTGGTTTCTAGACATTTTTGCTGCATGGCAACCCCCCCATCTCAAGTGCATGCCAGAAAGTTTTCTGCTGCCCGTTCAATGACAGGTTATCTGCTGGAAAAGCAAGTGATAGGACGTTTTTTTAAAAGATTGTGCAATCGCTGTCATTTGCAACAAAACAACTGAAAGCAACAAAAATGAACAAGACAATGCTTTTGTTTAAAAAGTCTTTGAATAAAGAAATTGTCTTTATTAATACATTATTATTTACTCCTATAAAATTCAATTCTCCTTCGAGAAGACTTTACAATGAGCCAGGAAATGTTATAAACTGGAAAATGTTGCCAGGAAGGTAATGGAACTAGTAGGACAAGAGGGGTTAAAATAAGGGCGTTAGATCACTGAGACAAGTCCTAACATGGTGACAGTGAGAGAAACAAGCAGTGTAGCTGATACAGTCTTTATGGTGTGGCTTCCAGACTGGAAGTGAGTGATGTCTCTGCCATGCTGATCCTGCTGGTTACGCATCTGCTTATTAAATGGAACATCGTCCATGTCCAAATCATAGTCCGAATCTAAAAAACAAGAGGGAGAATTTGTAATTAACGTAAAACCCTAAATTAGTTTCATCAGGCTTTAAGCAGTACCTACTATGCATATTTATATATCTTTTAAAAAGCACTCCAGTACAACAGCAAAACAGAAGCTGCTGAAATCCCTCAATGGAACCAATTAATACTTGCCTCCATTCTGAGCATGGAACACAATGTACACTCTCTGCACCACCAAATAAAATCAAACTTGGAAGGTTAAAATCTGAATAGTGGTTGGGTGAGAGGCAGCAAGGAGGGTGTTCTAGATTACAAGCAAGCATGTTCCAAAATTCCTTAAAAACAGGCAAAATGTAGGTGGTCCAGCACTAATGCAATGCTTGGAGGATAAATAAGGACTTCTTTAAAAAAAAAAACGGCTCCTGAAAGCACATTACTACTTGCCAGTAAGACCCCTTTCAGGTCCGCCTGTCAGTTTTTAGGCGGACCTGAACGGACACTGTGTGCATGTCTATGGAGCCAGGGGTGACATGCCCGCTGACATTGGACCCGCTAAATTGTGACGGGTGGAAACCCTATTTTCCATCCGTCTGGCAGATCGGATAAAAATGGACTCTACGGTCTGTCTTCATCTGATCCCTCATAGGAGAGAGCGGCGCTTTGACAGGTCCGTCCCTGCACAGTGTGCAGAGACAGACCTGTCATCTGCCTGCTCAGCAAAGCGGAGTCCTACACGGACACGTCCGTGTGAAAGGGCCCTAAGACAGTCCATCATAATGATGGGAGACACAACTTGGAAACAGCTTCGTCGGTCAGGACAACTCGATATTTAGCCACATCTGCAGACTTTAAAGGTGTTGTAAAGGAAAATGTTTTTTCACCTTAATGCAATCTATGCATTAAGGTGAAAAAACATCTGCTGCTGCCAGCCCGAGCCCCCGTTATACTTACCTGACCCCTCGAAAGTCTTGCGCGGTCCCGATATCCTCTTCGCCGCTCAGCCTGGCCGCTGATTGGCTAGAGCGGATGGATTGAGAGCAGCGCAGCCATTGGCTGGCGCTGCTGTCAATCACATTCAGTGATGCGGCGGGTAAGAGTGATACAGTGAGCAGCTATGGCCGCTCGCTGTATCACGGGAGCGTGCCCGCAATTAGTGACCACCATGCGAGCCCCTGCATGACTGTGGTGACTAATTGCGGGGAGGACCAGAGACAGCTGCAGAGGGACCCCAGAAGACGTGGATTGGGGGCACTCTGTGCAAAACGAACTGCACAGTGGAGGTAAGAATAACATGTTTGTTATTTTAAAAAAAAAATATATATATATATATATATATATATATATATATATTATTTTAGTAACCCTTTAAGCTTCGCATTTTAAACCTGCAACAATTTTTTCATTTTTTCTAGAGACAGATTTTGATAAAGGTGTTGAGAATCTTAAACTGGATGTAAACCCTCACACATGCCCAGTAAAATAACTGCTTCAGATGATACACAGCGATGACACAAATCTCCCTTAATAAGTTTTACTTGTATATATGTTCTGTCTTCAACTGTCTAGACAGTTTGCATTGTGTTGGTTTATCTTCCTGTTCCACCACTGGGTGTGGAATCTTGGCATACATTGTGTGACAGCTGATTAGAGGAAAGGCACACACTCCCCTCCACATAGGCAGAAGGAAGGAAAGTGCAGAGCTGTGCTGTGAATAGACAAGCTGTCTGCTCATCTATTTATATGCACCATCCCTGACACAAATTTCAGGCTGGTTTTACCTTGGTTGTTGGAGAGTTTGTCAAAAGTTAACATGCAGATAACAGAAGAACCAAGCAGCTGATTGAGTGCTTTGGAGAGAGATAAGTAAACACTATAGGTAGATGTGCCCAGGTCAGATTTCATTAATAAGGTTTACATCCACTTTACACAATACATTGTGTGACTATTCCGTTATCCAATTATGTAAAAGTTAAGTAAACTGGAATTATTTCATCTGCACATCAAGTAAGGTGAGTATTCAAATTGGTTTGAACATGATTGGATAATTGAAGTGAATATTCACACAAATTATTGTGTAAAGATTCTAAACTCCTTTGTGAACCCAACCCAGTCTCTATTAATATTAAGTAGATCTCCAAAGTATCCTTAACCAAATTTCAAGGATAATTTTTCCTGGAACATCTGTTTAAAAATACTTTATAGTTTACCTATAACAACAATATAACTTTAGCGGCATGCAGTCATCAGTTTCTTATTGTAAAGTCTGTTATTTCAGTCTTCCTAATGCAGCATAAACTGCATATCCGTGCTGTCAATCCTCAGCCAAATGCAAACATGATCTCTTATCTGTTAAACTAAAGCATGCAAAGTTTAGATAACTATGATAAATGACTCATTTATTGAATAAATATTGTAATAATTTAATCTCCAAGGGTATGGGAATGCCAGTAGATTCTGTATTTAGTACGTTAAGAGTGGAGTTGTTTTTTTGTTGCGTTCATGTAAGTGGAGAAATCTCTGTCTGTCCATTGAAAACAGATTGATCTATTTAGGCCTGGTGTGCCTGAGGTTTGGAGATATTATTATTTAGCAATCTTGTTCTGACATGTCCAATTTCAACTTTTCTTTCAATTTTACCTCCTACGTTCCAATAAACCATGCGAGACACAGATCGCCAAGTGTGCTGACTTTTAAGCTGCTGATAAGGATTTGTTTTTATGTAATTTACGGGCATGATAAATCTGAGTTGAATATTTGGTTTGTCTTAGAAGGGACCACTTGTACTGTTCTCCTTGCAACACATTGTTTTCACCAGAAAAATCAATGGTATGTTTTCCATGGGATAATCTTTTTAATGTTTTTTTTTTTGTTAAAGATTTTCAACTTTAGTATCTCCCACCTCCTTAAATATAGCCCACCCTGGATATTGTCTCTTCCCAGGCCGAGTGACTGTTAGAGCCCATTCACATGTTTATTTAACAACCGCTTGCTCAGCAGGGATCGTTCCGTTGATCCCCGCTGAGCCGGCAGATGACAGGGTGTGCCCTGCCAGATCTCCGCTCTCCTCTATGGGGGGATCGGATGAACATGGACGTCTGTCTGTGTTAATCCATTCCGATACACAGACGGATGGGAAAAATAGTTTTTTCCTCAGTCTGCAGAAACGGAGCATGGCGGAGACCGACGAGATCGGATGTCAGCGGATGTTCATCCGCTGACATCCGCAATCCCATAGGGATACATGTATGTCCGTTTTTCATCCAAAAACGGATGGGTGAAAAACGGACATATTGTCCGCATGTTTGAAAGAGCCCTTACTCCAACATAGTTCCAGCCAGCACTTCTTCATTATGCACATTCATGCTAGGCCACCATTTATTCCTATAAGTTATACACTGAGGGACTGCTGGAGGCCACAATTAATAAGGCTACCAATAATAATGAATGAGGCTGTGGCATGCACAAAGATTGCTGGGGTGGGGCTGAAGGTAACTTTTATCCCAGTGGCACTGCACTAAAAGCAAAGGATTTATTTAA
Organism: Rana temporaria; assembly: GCF_905171775.1. Lineage (NCBI taxonomy): Eukaryota > Metazoa > Chordata > Amphibia > Anura > Ranidae > Rana > Rana temporaria. Next base: position 68,188,485 of record NC_053497.1, read on the forward strand.
AGGACAATGTCACTAAAGGGTTACCAGGAGTAAAGGAAAGATGGGTATTTGACAACATTCACTCACATTGCTTGATTGCCAGGTAATTCAACAGGTCAATGGAGCGGGGCAGGAGGGAAGCGCAGAAAATGTCTATACCTGCCTGTTCCTCCTTCTGATTTATTGTAGAAAAAAAATAATACCCACTGGACAAGGTTCTCATAAACTGTGCAATTATTCTACACCAGTGAGCCTCAGACCAGTAGTGGCTGTAGGTCCCTATAGACTGGACGCTTGATATTTTTGAGTCCGTATCCTATCGGCACATTTAGAATAGACCTCATATTGTTCTTAAAGCATTATTAAAGTTTGTATCTGGCCCCCCTGGATGGTTATGTCATAATGTGTCAGTATACATGGCTAAAGAGCCCTCCAGCAATGAGCTGTCATTGCACCTGGTGCTTCCATCTTCGCCCAATTTTCCTTCTAAATTTCTCTGGCCATTTGAATGGCACTCCTGCACATGCATACGGGAAACACAATCAGGGCACACTCAGTGTGCCATGAAGACAGCGCTACTGCACATGCACTGGGGACGTCATCTGCTAAAGTCGATGTGAATATCTTCTAAACAGTGCATGCTTATTCATGGTACCTACAGGTCTGACTTAGTATTTGCTACCACTTTAACTTAGTTTTTTTAGCCACTTAAAGCGGTTGTATACCCGCATATGCTATTTTTTTTTTACACCTGCAAGGCAAAAGACCTAATGAGCTAGTATGCACCGCATACTAGCTCATTATGAAATACTTACCTCGGAACGAGGAGAAGAGAACTTACCTGGTCCACGCCGAGCGAGATGTCATCTTGACTCGGCGTGTCTTCCGGGTATCGCCGCTTCAGCACTGTGATTGGCTGGAGCGGCGATGTCGTCACTCCCGCGCATGCGTGTGGGAGACTTCAATTTGGCAAGGTCCGGCGGCTGCCGTACAGGTTTAGAAGATATTCTCTATACCTACAGGTAAGCCTTATTATAGGCTTAACTGTAAGTAAAAGTAAAAAAAAAGGCTATACAACCACTTTAAGTACTAGTATATACCTCTTCATTATCAGGCCATTTTTATGTTTTTATTGCAGTGCTATAGTTTGACTGGCAATTACTTGGTCATGTACCAAAATTAGCTTTTATATCTTTTGTTTGAGACAGGTAGTGGTCTTTCTTTGGTGATAAAGGAAAAAGTTTGGGGAAAAAAAATTTGTTTTTCCCTTTCACTACTGTTATTAAGCATATAAAATATAAAGCCAGGACAGTAAGGACAACCTCCCAGTTACTCAATTTTGGAAAGAAAAAACCCCAAGGTCATCTAATTTCTTTCCTAAAAATGTTTGTAAATGAAGAAACAGGCTTATATTAAGGGGTTTAAATATGGAGTTCAGTAATGGTGCATTAGATACAGTGTATCATTAATTTACAAGTCATATAGAGAGGTAAGAGGTGAAGGGGTTAATGTGTAGGTCACATACAGTGAAGTTGCAAATAATGGAGCTACAGGATAAGGGAGTCATTATAAATAGAAACCAGATCTAGATAACATCCATGAATAAAAAAAAGGTCTCAGCTTTTAGTACTACTTTACTATAAAAGATTTATATCTCTCTTCCATCCTTCATATAGCTTCATGTCTGACCCCTAGTTAAAATGCCCATTGAGTGCCTTGAAAAAGTATTCGTACCCCTTGAAATGTTCCACATTTTGTCATGTTCCAACCACAAATGTAAATTTATTTTATTGGGATTTTATGTCATAGATCAACACAAAGTGGCACATAAGTGTGAAGTAGAAGGCAAGTGGTTTTCATTTTTTTTTTACAAATAAATACGGTATGTGAAAAAGTGTGGGGTGCATTTTTGTATTCAGCCCCCCTGAGTCAATACTTTGTAGAATCGCCTTTTGCTGCAAGTCTTTTTGGGTATGTCTAAAGAGTGACATTTTGCCCATTCTTCTTTGCAAAATAGCTTAAGCTCTGTCAGATTGGATAGAGAGCGTCTGTGAAGAACAATTTTCGACTCTTTCCACAGATTCTGAATTGGATTTGGGTCTGGACTTGTGATGAAATAAAACGACGTTTTTGAAACTTCATTTTAAAAAACTACGTTGCCTACACAATATCGTTTTTTCAAAATGCTCTAGCAAAGCAAAGCGAGGTTACGTTCAGCACTCTTTTCCATTGAAGCTCACTTCATAACTTGCTTCTGAGCATGCGCGGGTTTAAAAACGTTGTTTTAAACATCGTTTTAGCTACACACTTTGACACAAAAAACAACGTTTTGAAAAACGACATAAAAAATTGAAGCATGCGCGAATTTTTTTTTTGACGTTTTCCCCACACGGTCATTTTAAATGACTTTTTAAAAACAACGTTTTTTTTCATCACAAAAAACGACCATCTGTACGCGGCATTACACATGAATATGCTTTGATCTAAACCATTCCATTGTTGCTCTGGCTGAATGTGTAGGGTTGTTGTCCTACTCAAGTCTTTTGCAGACTCTAACAGGTTTTCTTCTAAAATTGTCAAGTCTGCCCTGTATTTGGCTCCATCCATCTTCCCATCAACTCTGACAGTTTCCCTTTCCCTGCTGAAGAAAAGCATCTATACAACATGATGCTGCCACCACCATATTTCACAGTGGGGATGATGTGTTCAGGTTGATGTGCATTGTTAGTTTTCCGCCACATATAGCCTTTTGCTTTAAGGCCAAAAACTTCACCACAACTTTATCCCTGACCTGTTTGGTGTGTTCCTTGGCCTTCGTGATGCTGTTTTTCACTAAGGTTCTCCAATAAACCTCTGAAAGATGCACAGAACAGCTGTATTTTTATAATGAGATTACACACAGGTGAACTCTATGTACTGATTAGGTGACTTCTGAAGGCAATTAGTTCCACTAGAATTTAGTTAGGGTTACCAAAGTAAAGAGGGCTGAATACAAATGCAAATGTAAAAAAAATTGAAAACCATTTATCTACTCCACAATTATGTGCCACTTTGTGTTGGTCTATCATTTTTGGTTGAAACCTGACAAAGTGTAGAAAATTTCAAGGGGTATGAACACTTTTTCAAGGCACTGTATGTTCTACCTCTGGGGTGTATTTATTATTATATACAGGGCTTTTTTTCAGCAGGAACGCGGGGGAACCTCCAGAACTGAATATATGTAATGGCAAGGGGTGCTGGAGGATCTATTGATGCTGGGGAATCTGTTGTTGCTGGAGGGAATCTATTTGCTGAGGATGGGGGATCTATTGTTGCTGGGTGAGTCTTATGTTGCTGGGAGGGATTTTCTGTTGAAGAAGGGCTCGTTGTTGCTGGCTGCTGGAGGGTCTATTAATGCTGGCTACTGGGAAATCTATTGTTGCTGGAGGGGACTAATTTTTGCAGGGGGGGAGGGGGTTATTGTTGCTGTGGAGGTCTGTTGTTGCCAGTGGAGGTTGTATTGTTGCTGGGGTGGGTCTTATGCTGCAGGGGGTCAATCATTGCTGGAGGGAGGGGTCTAGTATTGCTGTCTGCTGGAGGGTTTATTGATGCTGGCTGTTGGGAGTGTATTGTCACTGGGGTGTCCATTGTTGCTAATACTTAGCACTATAAAATGATACTTGGTTCTGTATTCTCTAAAAGGGGTGGTAATGGGAGGTGGGTAGGAGGTAGAACCAAGGAACAGTGCTTGGAGGTGGGTAGGGGGCGGAGTCAAGGGAGTTCCTGCACCTATTCTCTGAGAAAAAAAGCCCTGATTATATATATGATATATGTAATATATATTATTACTTTCACTGTTTCACAGTTTAACTGAACCCCTTATAGTAGCAATTCGCTGCTCTTTTTGTGCTATAAAGGGCTCATTTAATTTTTTTATATATTTTTTTAACCCCATTATGACAGGTGATACAAAAAAAAAAAAGCATGCTGCTTCTACTAAACATCTTATGCTGCGTACACACGATCATTTTTCGGCTTGTAAAAAAACAATGTTTTTCAGCCTCTAGAAAAAATGTTTTTTTCCAACTACATCATTAAAACGACGTTGCCCACACACGATCGTTAAAAAAAAATGCTCTAGCAAAGCGCGGTGATGTACAACACGTATGACGGCACTATAAAGGGGAAATTCCATTCAAACGGCGCCACCGTTTAGGCTGCTTTAGCTGATTTTGTTGTTGGAAAAAGACGATTCGCGCTTTTCTGTCTGTTACAGCGTGATGAATGTGCTTACTCCATTACGAATGGTAGTTTTACCAGAACGAGCGCTCCCGTCTCATAACTTGCTTCTGTGCATGCGCGGGTTTTTAACGTAGTTTAACCACTAGCCGACCGCGCACCGCCGTTCTACGTCGGCTCGGCTGGGCGAGAGCACGTAGTATAACGTCCTCTCTCTCAGCCGCCACTAGGGGCGCGCACGCGCCGCCGGAGGCGCGCGTGCCCCCGCTCACCCCCGACTCCCGTGCGTGTGCCCGGCGGGCGTGATCGCCGCCGGGCACACGCGATCGCTCGGTACAGAGCGGGGACCGGGAGCTGTGTGTGTAAACACACAGCTCCCGGTCCTGTCAGCGGGGGAAACGCTGATCTTCTGTTCATACAATGTATGAACAGAAGATCAGTGTTTCCCCTAGTGAGGCCACCCCCCCCCACAGTAAGAACACACAAGGGACATACTTAACCCCTTCCCACTAGTGTTAACCCCTTCACTGCCAGTGGCATTTTTATAGTAATCCAATGCATTTTTATAGCACTGATCAGTATAAAAATGACAATGGTCCCAAAAATGTGTCAAAAGTGTCCGAAGTGTCCGCCATAATGTCGCAATACCGAAAAAAAATCGCTGATCGCCGCCATTACTAGTAAAAAAAATATATTAATAAAAATGACATAAAAATACCCCCTATTTTGTAAACGCTATAACTTTTGCGCAAACCAATCAATAAACGCTTATTGCGATTTTTTTTTACGAAAAATATGTAGAAGAATACGTATCGGCTAAACTGAGGAAAAAAAAAGTTTTTTTATATATTTTTGGGGGATATTTATTACAGCAAAAATTAAAAATTGTCGCTCTATTTTTGTTTTGCAAAAAATAAAAAATGCAGAGGTGATCAAATACCACCAAAAGAAAGCTCTATTTGTGGGAAAAAAAGGACGCCAATTTTGTTTGGGAGCCACGTCGCACGACCGCGCAATTGTCAAAGCGACGCAGTCCCGAATCGCAAAAAGTACTCTGGTCTTTGGGCAGCAATATGGTCCGGGGGTTAAGTAGTTAAGCCCACACACAATCATTTTTTACAACCCGAAAAAATAATTGTTTAAAACGTCGTTAAAAAATGCAGCATGTTTGGCGTTTTTCAGAACCCAAAAAATGATGTGAAGCCCACACACGATCCTTTTAAATTTCATTTTTAAAAACTTTGTTTTTTACATGCCGAAAAATGATTATTATTAGGCCGCTGTACCCAAACTAAAATTTTCCCACAAATAAAGCTTTCTTTTGGTGGTATTTGATCACCTCTGCGCTATAAAAAAAAATAATAGCAACACTTTTAAAAAAAAAAAACTGATGGGCACTGATAGATGGCACTGGATAGGCAAAACTTATGAGGAGCTACTGACAGGCATTACTGATGGGGCACTGATTGCCACTTTTATGAACATTGGCAGGTGTTCTTTTTTGGGGAGTATACAAGAACAAGTCTCCTGCGCTCTGATATTTTATAGGGAGTACTATGAAGTAGTGCGGTTCAATTGAAAGTTATCATCTAGAGTCTTGCAGCCCTCCTCAGAATCGTGGGTATTCATGAAACTATAAAAGAGAAGAAAGAGAGCGGAGGGCGCACCGACCTCGTGTGATACTGATAAAAAATATTTATTCCAATAGTAAAATCAATGGTTATACTCACAAAATTGGAGTTAAAAACAGGCTTTAAAAATGAGTACAGCAGATGTCCAGCATCGTCAGTGGAACACGAATAATCGTTTGAACCAATCAGTAGATGTAAAAGCTGACGCGTTTCGGGGGCATACCCCTTTCCTCAGAGCTAACGTGGTCTGCAGTGCTGACCACGTTAGCTCTGAGGAAAGGGGTATGCCCCCGAAACGCGTCAGCTTTTACACTATGCTATATGACGGACGGCAAGTGGTTAACATGTTTTCCTATGGGACACGTTCACATCCATGCTTTTTTTTAGCCTCTGCGTATTTGGAGAGGGTCAAGGACCTTTTTCATTGCAAAACTGTGCTTTATTGGTTCAATAGACTTCAATGAAGAAACTGCAGAAAAGCATGTAGTGCATTTTTGCCACGATTTGCAGTTTTTAATCTGCCCAACAGAAAATTGGTAAAAAAAAAAGCATTAATAAATGCAAAATGGAAATCACGTGTGTAAAAATGCAAGACGCATAGCAAAAACTGATCAAAAACAAACTGCATAGGTGTGAGCTGAGCCACACGTATCGATTTTTGGACAAGAATATTCATACGAAAAATCTTTGTACATTCGCTAAATGAAAGAATGAACGTTCTTAAAATGTATTGGATAGCAAGAGACTTTTTTTTGTATGGGCAGCATAAGTGACAGCAGTTGCAGGTAGCTTTTATCAAGCCACCTACCTATAACAAGGAAGTCTATCATACATAATATATTAGGGTTCTGTCTAAAAATCGGCAAAATAGTTTTTTTTTTTTCTTCTTTAAATAAAAAATTTTGATCTCCGAGTCTGATGATATCTATCAGATTCAACCTCCTAATAGTTTATACAGTACATCTCTTGTTATTCTCAAAGTGAATTAGAGATTTTGCTCCCTAACCATAATGTAGTTGGTTATTTATATTTTCCACTGCATATAGATATTTTTTAAGCTTTACATATTAACTAAATTATACACCACATTTTTTTTAAGGTTATTATCCAATTAATCAAAACAATAATTGGCTAGCTAATCGATTATGAAAATAATCGTTGGTTGCAACCCTAGTTCTATCTTACTAATCTGCATTTCCACATGCACCTTTATAAAATGTATTAATATTTTTAGGCATCTGGAACATAAAAACTGTTTACTAAAAGTTTTGCACAGGTGTTTGCTTCCATTAACTGAAAGAAACACAGGCTTTTTTAAATGCAAGATGCCTGGCCATAATATTGATCCTATTGCTTCAGTATTTCAATTCACTAACCCCCAGGGCAAGTAAACAAGTGATGTTTCCCTGACATTGCCAATATGCTTATTTGTTTCAGGTTAATGGCACAGGAAGTATTTTAGCTACTTGGTAAGCATGATAGCCAGTAAACTAGAAATTTCAGGAAGAGACTAAGCCCTTGAACTCTACTTCTGACAATGTGACATTTTGAATATTGCTGATTAGGGGATGAGCTTCGAGTTCGAGTTGAACATGAGTTTGACTCGAATATTGGCTGTTCGCCAGTTCAATTTGGGGTGTTTGCGGCAAATTCGAAAATGCTAATTTTAAAGGTTAATTTTCAAGTTATTGTCCTTAAAAGTGTTTGGGGAGCTGGGTCCTGCCCCAGGGAACATGTATCGATGCAAAAAAATTTAAAACTGCCATTTTTTCGGGAGCAGTGATTTTAATAATGCTTAAAGTGAAACAAAAGTGAAATATTCCTTTGCCTGGGGGGTGTCTAAAGTAAGCATGTAAAGTAGTGCATGTTTCCCGTGCTTAGAATTGTTCCTGCACAAAGTGTAATTTCTGAAGGAAAAAAGGTAATTTAAAACTACTAGTGAATTGTCGGTCCCGGCAATTTTCTCTGGAAAAGTAATTGAAAAAAATTGAAAACAATTACAGGGGTCCCAGCCCCCCTAAGTCCATTACTAGGCCCATTGGGTCTGGTATGAATATTAAGGGGAACCCCTGCCATTTTTTTCAATGACTTATCTGTATTGCCGGGACCCAACAATTCATTAATAGCGGGAGTAGTTTCAAATAACTTATTTTTTCCTTAAAAAATTACATTTTGTGCAGGGAACCAAAATTAAAAAAAAATGTGTGGGGGTCCCCCCCAAATTCCATATCAGGCCCTTCAGGTATGGTATTAAGGGGAACCTTAAATGGCGTGGGGTCCCCCCAAAAATCCATACAAGACCCTTTATTCAAGCACGCAACGTGGCAGGCTGCAGGAAAAGAGGGGGGACAAGAGAGCACCCCCCCTATTTTTTTTTTTTAACATTTTACATTTTTTAAAACCACACAGACACAGCTTTATAACAATTTGACTTTTTTTGTAAAATTATAGGGGTACAATGTACCCCTTATCAAGTCACATGGGGGGCCGGCGTCTGGGGGTCTCCTTTGTTAAAGGGGGCTTCCAGATTCCGATAAGCCCACTGCCCGCAGACCCTCACAACCACCGGGCAAGGTTTTGGGGATGAGGCCCTTGTCCTCATCAACATGGGGACAAGTGCTTTGAGGGGTCACAGACCCCCCCAAAGCATCCTCCCCATGTTGAGGGCATGTGGCCTGGTACGGTTCACTCTCTTGCCCCCCCCCCGCTCTTTTCCTGTGGCCTGCCAGGTTGCATGCTCAGATAAAGGGTCTGGCACCCCACGCTATTCTCTTTTTAATTTTGGCGCAGGGTTCCCCTTAAAATCCAGACCAGACCTGAAGGGCCTGATATGGAATTTTTTTTTTTATTATTTTGGTTCCCTGCACAAAATGTAATTTTGAAGGAAAAAAAGTAATTTAAAACTACTCCCGCTATTAATGAATTGTCGGGTCCTGGCAATACAGATAAAAATCATTGAAAAAAATGGCAGGGGGGGGGACCCCTGTCATTTTTTTTAATTACTTTTCTCTGTATTGCAGGGACTGACAATTCATTATAGCCGCTAGTAGTTTTAAATTACTTTTTTCCTTCAGAAATGACACTTTGTGCAGGGAAAATTTTAAGCACGGGAAACATGCGTTACTTTACATGCACACTTTTAGAAAACCCCCAGGTACGACATTTAAAGGAACATTTAACTTTTATTGTTTCACTTTAAGCATTATTAAAATCACTGCTCCCGAAAAAACTGTCGTTTTTAAAACTTTTTTTGCATTGATACATGTCCCCTGGGGCAGAACCCGGGTCCCCAAACACCTTTTAGGACAGTAACTTGCATATTAACCTTTAAAATTAGCACTTTTGATTTTTCATGTTCGTGTCCTATAGACTTTAACGGTGTTCGCGTGTTGGAACAAATGTTTTGCCTGTTTGCATGTTCTGGTGCCAACCGAACAGGGGGGTGTTCGGCTCATCCCTATTGCTGATGTGTCTAGTGAGGGGAAAATAAATTAGTGCTAAAATGATGTGGAGATAAAATAAGTGTGGATAAGATAAAAAAAAAAATTCTGATTCACTAAAAAAAGTTTAATGGTTAAAAAGAAATGTTCTGACATAAAGATATAATAATAAAGACCTATTCAGTTTGCATGTGTAAATTAGATGCTTTGATGAGCAAATTATTGTGAAACAAAATAACAAGCACAGTTAACACAACTGATTAGCTTAGTGAATTGACCCCATTCTATGTATGCCTATTTAGGGCAGTAAACAACACAATAATTACATTTGCAACCCATCAGCAGGTATGGGAAGTGGCTCTGTCAGAGCCATTGTTCTTAATGGACTTTACACATGTACATTATTAGTTCAGACTCCAGGTACTTGCTGATCAGATTATTTCTAGTTTACAAAGTAACATTTGTATTATTGGTGTGAAAAAGAAAATTATCAGGTGTAAATGGCGGTGTGACCCTTTCAATTAAGAGGCATCATAGTCTTAGTTTGATCATTCCAGTGTAAACAAATCAGTGAGTGGGAACCTTGTTCTAGTCAATTAATTTTGCTTTGTTAAAAGCATTATTGTCCTTGGGAAGCCCAGTGCAAGAAAGCCTCAGATCTGACAGATGTGGGAGATACAAAGTGAAACTCTGGGCATCCAGCTAAATGGATTGTTAAAATACAAATAGGTTAACTGAATTACCTGTCAAAGTACTTTTTTTAAATTGGTACAGAATATCTTGACTTCTGTGCTTATGCCACATTCCACAGCCAGGCAAAAGACACTTATGTCACCTCTCTAGCCCTAGCATGCTGAATGGACAGCAAATCAACATAGTCACCTCTGTTTATTGAGAAGGGAGCTAAACCAGAAAGTAGTAAAGTAATCGTCCTGACAGTTATGATCATTATACAGGATTTATATAGCGTCAGCAGTGTGCGCAGCACTTTACAACAGGAGGGCAGAAAGTACAGTTACAATACAATTTAATACAGGAGGAATCGGAGGGCCCTGCTCATTAGAGTTTACAATCTAGGAGGAAGGGTCAATTGATACAAAAGTTAATCACTGTGGGGAATATTGTAATGAAAAAAAAAAAGTACAGTAATTAGGTGCGGTAGGATCGGTTTCTCTGAAGAGAAGGGTTTTCAGGGATTGCTTAAAAGTGGACAGAATAAGGAGATAGTCAGACAGTTTTGGGTAGGTAGTTCCATAGAATGGGAGAAATCCTGGAGGTGAGCATGGGAGGAGGTGACAAGAGCTAGAGATCAGGAGGTATTGGGAGGAACGAACAGAACAATTTTGATTGTTTTTTTGAGATTAGGTTAGTGATGTAGCTGGGGGCCAATATGTGGATGACTCCAAGTATTTTGGTATTAATTTGTTGGGTATACGGAAGCCAGTGGGAAGGATTGAGAGTATCAGCAACCACTATACGATTGGTAAGGTGGATGAGTCTGGCAGAAGCATTCATAATGAACTGATAGGGGGATAGGCTATGTAAGCGTAAGCCAATAAGGGAGAAGCTGCATTAGTCAAGATGAAAGAGGAGTGAATTAGAAGCTTTGTGGTGTCATTGTTTAGGAGATGCGTATTTTGGAGATGTTACATAGGTTGGGGAAGCAAGCTTTGGACAGTGATTGGATGTGGGGCGCAAAGGATAATTCAGAGTCCACAACACCACCTAGCATACCTCAGTTTCATAGACTTGACAGATATCACGGAAGGGGCACAAGGAGGAAATATATATTATGAGCTTGGTTTTAGAGTCTGAGGAAGTGGTGCACATCCAGACTTGTGTGTCTGTTAGTAAATGAGTAAGGAGGTTTAGATAAAAAATGGGACAGGTCCAAGAACAGAACATCGGGGGGACCCTGACAGGGAGAGGGGGAAGTAAAATTGTAATTGAGGTTGAAGGTGCAGTGGGGTAGGTAGGATGAGAACCAGCAAAGACTACAGTCATGGAGACCAAAGGAGTGGAGTTTTATTTTGAGGAGGGGGTGGTCAAATGTGTCAAATGCAGCAGAGAAGTCCAAGATTAGGAGTACAGAATAGCGTCCATTGGTTTTAGTTGTTAGTAAATCGTTTGTGTGTTTTAGGAGAGCAGTTTCTTTGTTCTGCGTGTTGAGGGTGAAATCCAGAGTGAAGAGGATCAAGGAGGTTATTCTCAGTGAGGTGGTAAGTTGTAGACCAGACATTCAAAGAGATTGGAGGAAAAGGGGAGCAAGGAGATGGGGCATAGGTTGTTAAGATTGGTGGGGTTCAAATGGGGGCTTTTAAAGGTGGTGGAAGACAGGGAGAGAGTAAAACTAACAAGGTAGTGATTATAGCGATGACAAGGATTGTTGGAGAAGTTGCACGGCGTGCCTAGGTAGAAGAATACAAGATTGAGGTTGTTGAGGGAAAGCTGAAACATGTATCCAGTGGTTAGACAGACATTTAGACCCCTTTCACACTTGAAAACTACCCATAAAATGTTGGGCGCTTTTGAGGCATTAGTGGTGTGCTTTTTTTTAAGGTCACACAACTCAAAAGAACCATTTTGCATCGCTTTTGAAGTGCTTCTCATTAATTTCAATGGAGCGGGGCGTTTTTGAGGTTATTTTTTTACATGCTCCCAACATGCTCCAAAGATGCTGCTTGCAGGACTTTTTTCACCATCCTGCCAGCTCACCGCCCCAGTGTGAAAGCATCCATTGATTTTAATGGTGATTCGTTTTTGTGAGCTTTTCAGGTGCTTTTTTAGCGTGAAAGCACCTCAGTTTGAAAGGGTTCTTAGAAATTGCCAGGCAGAGAAGTCATCAAGGAAGGTTAATACTGGTCCATTTCCTTAAAGAAAATTGAGAAAATAAGAACAATGTAATGTGCCTCAAATGAGGCGATTCAGTTCGCATGCGTTGCGCTATACAAGTCATTCATTCATTCATTCATTCAAGGAGGTGGGTGAAGTACCTTAAAAGGTGCTATGTGGTCCACAGAGAAGTCCACTATGGGAGAGGGAAGCAAGAGAAGCAGTGTTGGATTCATGAAGCCAGGTTTCAGTAACAGTAAGTAGATGAAAGGAGTTAGAGATCAAGTGTTTTGAGGACAGAGGTGCGCTTTTTACAGACGGAGTGGGCATTCCACAGGAAGCAAGAGAAGGGGAGGTTGGTTTTGAGAAGAGGAATAAAGACTAAATTGTGTGGATTGCAACTGTTGATGGAGAGTGTTGAATGGAAAAATACTCACCCGATGTCTGTTTGGTGCTTTTCAAAATAGTTTACTGTGCATTTTTTAATTGTGCAATAGCTGAAGCGTTCCCACTTAAATAAAGACCCCACTTAAAGGAGGAACCCCAGCCTAGTGCCCTCCAGCCATGATCTTCCCCCATAATTTAGGTAAGACACTAAATAACATAAAACTCAGATGGTGAAAAGCAGCAGCATACCAGATACACACAGACACAATGAAAGCAATCAGTCAGTTTTGGGTGGATGTGAAGCAGCAGTATACCAGGGTCACAGACACAATGAAAGCAATCAGTCAGTTATATTTATAACAAGAATGGCTGGATACCTTTTTTGGAAGTAAACGTATGCACAGAACCTTGGCACTGGAGTTCCACTTTAATTAAACCATAAACATAAGGTGACAGTCACCCAATATGATTTTTTTTTTTTTTTTAATCAAACAACCATCTCCATAACTATATGTGGTCTGATTCCTGTATAAGCATAGCTTTCAGTTGATTTACACTTAACCACTTCAGCTCTGGAAGTTTTTACCCCCCTTCATACCCAGGCATTTTTTTGCTATTTAGCACTGCACTACTTTAACTGGCAATTAAGCGGTCATGCAACACACTGTACCCAAATTAAATTTTGAATTATTTTTTTCACATCAACAGACTTCTTTGGTGGTATTTGGTCTCTACTGGGTTTTATTATAAGAACAAAAAAAATAAAAAATAAAACATTTTTAATAAAATAAACTATTTTCTGCTATAAAACCTTTCCAATAAAAAATAAAAAAAAATCACTGGCTAACATACTGTTCACTGGCTAATGTACATTTCATTTGCCAGGCTTCTGTATGGGTAAGAATATTTTTTTTTCTTGGTTTCCTCCTCTATAAATCATAGGTGCCTCCTATGGTCAGGTGCGTCTTATGGTGCTAAAAATATGGTATATGTCAGAAATCACAATGTGTTAGCATTAGCCAATGTTAATTTCGATCAATAAGCAAGTCCAGAGCAGAGATGAGCTTGAGCGTCCTCCAAACTTTTCTCCATCTGAACACCAACATTGTGTTTTTATTTTTTTAATCCAATCAGCTGTGAACTGGGTCATTCCCTGCTGTGGGATGCTGGTGACACCAGTGCTCTTATATGGACACATATTTAGCCATGACAAGACACTTAGGGGGGGGAGACTACCCCAATAGTTTGTCTTGAAAAACGTATTTCTGCAAAAAAAAAAAAAAAAAGCTCCACAAAACTTCATAAGTCACAGATTTAGATTTAGTTGTATTCAAGATTAGACGTATGCATGCCTTTTTAACAGGCCTATAGGCACATCTGTCAGCACTAAAGCAAAAAAAATCAGCAGTGCCCAACAAGCAGTAGTGTTAACATATATAATTTAAAGACTCCGTTTATCTTGGCAGACTTGATCTCCTCATTATGTAACAGATTTATCAAAATATCAAAGGAAGACATGAATCAATTCAATAGAATAACATGGCATATGGTGCTGTTATCTTTCATGAGATAAACTAGCCCAGTAGAATAAACACATCTTCTACGGTGTTATGCACAAGTATGCAAACTCTGCGACTGCTACTTTCAGTAACATTCCACCCCAAATCTTTAAATATACCACCTACTGTTAATATTGTGTTAAAGGCGATAATTTTCTTAACATATAAAGGCCCTTTCAGACTGATGTTTTCAGTAAAGCATGATAAACTGCAACACACAGTGGCTTTTGGTCCCTAGCCATGCATTGGCATGCCATTGAAGAATTACATTTTTGATTAACAAATGAAAAAAGCCAGAACAATTTGAAAAAAAAAAATGTTCTTCTTAGTTTGTTATACAATGTGCGCTAATGGGGCTGCACTGATGGGCGACACTGATAGGTGGGCACTGGCAGCACTCATGGGCACTGATTGGCAGCACTGATCATCAGTACATTGATGATCAGTGCAGATATCCCCCATGTGGATTTGCTGGATTTCAGCTCTCCTCTCCTCACACTGTAAGCATGAGGGGAAGATTGCCAATAACAGACAAATTCTGTTTACATCCATGATCAGCTGCGATTGGAAGAGGCCAAATTATTTGTGCCTAATGACCCACACCCCACTAAGGCTGTGGTTTGATGATTGTTGTATCTGTTTGCTGTAATTGTTTTACATTTTGGACCTGAAAAGTGGATTTTTGAGGGCATGGGTTCAAAATTGTGTGTCTGTATCCAGTCTGACCATGCGTTTCTTGTTCATGAGCATCAGCTGACCCTTCTCTTGTGATTGTTACTTACAAATCTCGCTTTCAAAGTATTTTATTTTCAAAAAGTGCATAGAACAAGTTATTGCATTACATCAATAGTAGTGTTGAGCAGAATACGCCATATTCGATTTCGCGATATATCACGAATATATAGCCGAATATTTGAGAAATATTCGCTAAATTCGAATATTCGTGATATTTTATCGAAATGAAATGTTTGTGAAATTTCGCTATTGCGAATGCGAAAATAATTGCGAAATTTCGACAACTGCTGTAGGAGCACTCTGATTGGCTCAGAATATTCGTGATATTTTATCGAAATTTCGCAAAATGCGAATGCGATATTTATTGCGGAATTTCGACAACTGCGGTAGGAGCCCTCTGATTGGCTCAGAATATTCGTGATATTTTATCGAAATTTCGCAAAATGCGAATGCGATATTTATTGCGGAATTTCGACAACTGCGGTAGGAGCCCTCTGATTGGCTCAGAATATTCGTGATATTTTATCGAAATTTCGCAAAATGCGAATGCGATATTTATTGCGGAATTTCGACAACTGCGGTAGGAGCCCTCTGATTGGCTCAGAATATTCGTGATATTTTATCGAAATTTCGCAAAATGCGAATGCGATATTTATTGCGGAATTTCGACAACTGCGGTAGGAGCCCTCTGATTGGCTCAGAATATTCGTGATATTTTATCGAAATTTCGCAAAATGCGAATGCGATATTTATTGCGGAATTTCGACAACTGCGGTAGGAGCCCTCTGATTGGCTCAGAATATTCGTGATATTTTATCGAAATTTCGCAAAATGCGAATGCGATATTTATTGCGGAATTTCGACAACTGCGGTAGGAGCACTCTGATTGGCTCTGATGCAAAAGAAGGGTGGAGAAAATAATCGCGCGATATTCCGATTGCCGAATAATCGCATTGCGATTTTTCGGCAAGATAAAATGATCGCTTCAGCTTCTCGGCCCAAGGTCTCTAATCATACCAGCAATGCTTTTAGACGTCGATGGAGATCACTAGGATGTGATCTGTTCTAAAAATAAAATTGAAAAAATTTGAATATTCGGAATAGCGAATATTCACCGCGAAATTCGAAATATATCGCGAATACTCGAATATGCCATATTCGAGCCGAATATTCGCAATACAAATATTCGTGAGCAACACTAATCAATAGCTGGATTCAGGTAGGGCGGCTTACTTTTGAGGCGGAGTAGCGTATCGCATATACGCTACGCCGCCGTAAGTCAGAGAGGCAAGTGCTGTATTCACAAAGCACTTGCCTCCTAAGTTGCGGCGTAGCGTAAATGGGCCGGCGTAAGCGCGCCTAATTCAAAGGAGGTTTTATGTAAATTACTCGTGACCCGAAGTGATTGACGTTTTTTACGAACGGCGCATGCGCCGTCCGTGGACATATCCCAGTGTGCATTGCTCCAAAGTACGCCGCAAGGACGTATTGGTTTCAACGTGAATGTAAATTACGACGGCGCAGGCCGTCGTATCTTAGCTAGGTTTAAGTGTATCTCAGTTTGAGAATACACTTAAACATACGACGGCTTAGATTCCGAGTTACGACGGCGTATCTACTGATACGCCGGCGTAACTCTTTGTGAATCTAGCTATTAGTCAACAACAAAACCTGGAGGATGACATCTTTGAAGATAAGCATGAGACATATAGTCTAATATTAAAGTGGAGTTCCACCCATAAATATAACATTACATCAGTAGTTTTAAAAAAATGTCATTAGTCCTTTAAGAAATTTTTTTTTTTTTTTTTAGATGCCTTCAAAGTGTTGTTGCTAGGCAGAATAGTTAATCTTCCCTCTTCCTGCACCTAGGTGCTTAAGCTTCCTAACCTACACCGCACAGACTCCTGGGAATGTAGTGGGTGTAACTTTGTGCACTCCCCAGTCTCGAAGAATCATGTGACTTGGACAGTACAGGTGCTGAAACCTGATCTGAAACCTATTACACTGCTTGTGCAGCACTGAGCATGTGCGACATCTGCAAGGCTGAAATCCAGGAAGTCATACAGTCGGTTTCTATTTTATAAAGGGTCTAAATGCTGTAACAACCTAACAAAACGGACCTTCGTTTACAGACTAACTTTACTAGAATACATTAAGCTTGTGTATTACAGGGGTATTTATATTTAAAAAGTGAAATTGTGGCTGGAACTCCGCTTTAAAGGAAGAGGTACTTACAAATCTCATGTGTGATGCCACGTACACACGATTGGAAATTCTGACAAGTAAAGTCCGATGTGAGCTTTTAGTCGGAAATTCCGACCGTGTGTAGGCTCCATCGGAAAGTGTAACTCCAAAACTAAAAAAAGCAAGCTTTTAACAGCCCCAATGCTGATTTTCAGGTACCAATGATTTTTGCTATTGCCAAGGTAAACTATAGTCATAACATCTTAAACTGAGTATTCATATTCTCTAATCACCAGTTGCCAGCTCATAAACACAATTTTTTAAATAATCATTTAGTGAAATAAGCATATTGCACACATGCAAAAAGCTGTTGGCAAACACAAATTTAGTGCGCTTGTGCATATCTTTCCGCAATGGCACACAACTGGTTGCCCGATTCGGCTCCTAACCTGGAAATGCATCATCACATGTGTGGAAGGACGCTCAGATGCACTTGCAAGTGTTAGCGCTGCTCAGAGTTGTCAGCAAGTTAACATAAAATTACTTTTTTCCTGATGAGGAGATTGACTGACTGATTTGCAACAAGTGGGTATTGTTGTAATGTTCCCAGGGTTGGGGGGGTGGGGGGATGTAGTGCTTGGTGTGTGGAATTTTGTGTTTAGTGCTCCTCAGAACACGTCACTTCCTGATTCAATGCACAGTAAACTTCCTGTATTTGTACATGTTCATGTAAATACAGTGTGGAATGCGCGCATGTATGCATTTTAGCAAGTGCTCCACAAACTGTTGGCTAAAATCAACTCCTGTATAGTCATAATGAACTCTACGCACAGGTAACTTAGCTACTGTAGTTAGCAATTTTCACCACCCCATACCTACTTGTCTAGTGTTTGGTTGCTTCATCCTGGTGGTGTTCACATGTCACCCCATCAAAAGTTCACCATTCACAGAAAATGCCACAGATGCATCCTCTATGGTCACAGTTTTAACAGGTTTCTCTGGCATCCAAGTGTGTCTGCATATGCCACACTTCAAGGCCAAGTTTACTTTTTCTTTTTGCTAAATTCCAGCTCCTATATGTAGCACTACCCCCGAAGGAGCTGCTGGTTTGATTTGGGTGGTACATTACCTCTGTATCCCCGCCGTCTAGGGTACTGGATGAGAGCTGTAAGAAAGTCAATGTCCACATTGGGAGATAATCTCAGTCCAAAATCCTTCTCAACTGGATTCAGCACCCAGATCTTTTTCAAACAGCTTTAGTTGCATCAGGAACTGATAGGCGACTATCGTCCAGCCTCTCAGATACGAAGTGTCCTTTGATGAGCAGATAGGCCTGTAGCACCAGCCTCGTGGTCAGTGTTCCCCAGACAGGTTTTCCATTGATCGCTTCCTCCACTTTGGACGGACAGCACAGGACCACTTGCAAATTGTAGACTCAGTCTGCTTACCGAGACTGGTCCCGAAGCCAGGAAAACTGCGACACACACACCCACCCCCGGCCAGGAGGGTCACACAGGGGGGGTGGTGGGACGACTGCCCAGGTGGAAGGCGGAAGGGCAGCGACGACCGAGCCAATGGCGTCTTCCCCTTAAATACCCCTCCCCAGCATGCACATTAAGGCGATCAACCCTCCTGATTGGCTGCCGTTAAAATGCCAATTATTTGGCGCTCTGTGCTTTTAGACAGCCTCTTCTGATGTATGTGCTTTTTCCAGAATAGAATAAGGTCAAAACTACTACTGTACATATTTGTTCCAAATCCGTGACTTAGAAGCTATTGGATCAGTATGACAGCCAGGGAGCTCGAATTTTCAAAGGGAGAGGTTAGCACTGGCAGGATCCATACTTCCCCAGTAGAGGTTTACATCACACAGATGTTTTTCCATTCAAGGAAGCTACTTCAGAATCAGCATTTGTTGTTCTCCTGTTAGGTCAACCACACTAGAGCTTTTACTAATAAATATTTAATCACTTCCTAATGAAATATAATATGTAATATTCCCATAATATTAAAACCGATTTTAATCAAATAAGCTCCTGTCGGTACCGTACCAGACTGTTGATAAAATATATTTATCGAATGAATATGAAAAAAAATATTTGTCTCTAGGTTTCCCTTTCCTCCTTACCTTGCAACTTCTGTTTGAACCCCAGCTTACATGATACAAGTCTCAAATTCTAATACAAGTACCACATCAAAGCAAACATCTGCCATGATTTTCAGTGGCATGCTCTGAGTCACTTCATGATAGAAAGATAGATACACACGACTTATGTCAAAGCTTTGGAACTATTCTGAGCTTGTTCACACTGGTCTACTTCCAGCAATGTAGGGAAGAAAATATCTATATGCTAATTACATGGTCTACAGAAAAATGGGTGGGACCCACTCATTGGACTCTGGGCCTTGAAATGGAGTCGGCCATAAAAAGACCAGCCTTTTTCATCAACATGACTGCTGTAACACAGGATTCTACGCTACCTGGGATGATAGGCAAGCTGGCACCCTCTAGTCAGGAGGAATTTCACAATTTGCACATAAACTCATAATGAGTTTATGTGCAAATAATATAGCACAAACGCAAAAAACTCAACCTTGTCCATTAATAATAATAAAAAAGTGAAAATGATAAATTGTTTGTTTTAAAAAAAATTAATAAAATATTGTAAATTCTCTAAAAAAAAAAATGTTTTCCTCGCTTACTTACAAAACATCATGAGAAGTGCATTCCTTGCAGCAAAATACATAGTGCTGGCAAAAAGAGTTATATAGTGCATCTTCATTGATACCATCCTTTTTTTTTTCACAATCAGAATTTATTATGAAAATGTTGCAACATACATCGTACAATAAGTATTGTAACAAGAAATCCAGAATTCAAATACAAATTAAAGAAACGTTTGCATTTACAGAGCCATCCTATTAACTTATCTTAAGTTTGCCTAACTAGAATAATACGGGTTGTATTTGCTGATAAAAAAAAGCCTGGCAATACATCCCTAACAACTTCAATACCAGGCACTTACACCCCTGCCCAAGTCAGCTTTCAGCACTGTCGCTGTTTAAATGACAATTGCGCGGTCATGCTACACTGTACCCACATTTTTTTTTTATCATTTTGTTCCCACAAGCAGAGCTTTCTTTTGGTGGTATTTGATCACCTCTGCGGTTTTTATTTTTTGCTAAACAAGTAAAAAACAAATTTTGGGAAAAAAATACGTTTTTTGTTTCTTTGTTTGTTTCTGTTAGAAAATTTTGTAAATAAGTAAGTTTTTTCCTTCACTGATGGGCACTGATAAGGTGGCACTGAAGGCCACCATTGAGGTGGCACTGATGGGCGGCACTGAAAGGCTGGACTGGTGGGTACTTATGAGTGGCACTGATGGGCATCACTGATGGCGCTGGCAGGCATTGGGGATGGACACTGATTGTCAGCTGCCTGGGCACCGATTGGCATTTCCCTGGTGGTCTAGGGTGGCATACCTGGTGGTCCAGTGTGCTGGCCATCCCTGGTGGCCCTGGCGGGGCATCCAAGGGGGGGGCTGCGCTAACAAACAATCAGCACAGACCCCCCTGTCAGGAGAGCAGCCGATCAGCTCTCCTCGTGTCTGTCAGACGCGAATGAGGAAAAGCTGATCAACGGCTCTTCCTGTTTACATTGTGATCAGCTGTGATTGGACACAGCTGATCACATGGTAAAAGCCTTCGTCGGAGGCTCTTTACTGAGATCGGTGTATCAGACTGACACACCGCAACAAACCAGTTGCCGCGATGTGCACCCCCATGGGCGCGTGGCAGCTGTTATCCTGCTGGACGTCATATGACGTCCAGTCAGGATAACTGAACCACTGCTCGGCCGTCATTCTGCTATAGGCCAGGTGGAAAGTGGTTCAATTTACACTAAGGGAGGATTTGAAATTGTGCAATTCAACTGAACTCGCAAAATTTCAAACCCGCATTTCAGTGCGCGTTTGGGGGCGATTTTAATGACATCTGTGCGGGTTGATGCAAAGATGTCCATTGAAATCGCCCCCAAATTTGCCAAAGTAGCCGACAAAGCGACCAGGGGAACAGCAGACCCAGAGGGACCAGCTGCCATAACGGGGGTGTCTGGGGGAGGGGCACCTGCTTCAGACACCATGGAAGTCCAACGCTTGACTGAACACCACCAGGGACCGAATGCCCACGAGGCAGAGAGTAGGGAAACCACCCCCCCTAGTTGCTGCAGACTGGGAGGAACCCCAGAAGGACATACCACCTTGACCCAAACCTCAGCAGAGCAGTGCTGTGTGCGGTCTGTCCTCCGGCAGATGGGATAAGCCACAAGGAGATCCGTACTTGTGCCAGGCTCCAAATTGAACGACCAGCGCTAGGGGGCCAGCAGAAGTCTCCACACGAGACTGCAAGAAGACAATTCCACAGACAGAGCCCGAAGCCAGGAATGCCCAACGACTAAACAAAATGGTCACCGTGGATATGGGAAAATGGCCTGTGGCGCTTACCCCTTAACAAATCGCAGCTGCTACACACGGACGATGCCAGCCACATACCCCCGCACCTGGAGAGCACAGAGACTGCCCGGGAACAAACCCCACAAAGGTCAGGTAGGGGCCAAAACAACCATCTAGTAGCACCCAGCACCCGACTGACGGCTGCCAGGCAGCGCAGCAGGGGGCGAGGAGGGAGAGGTGGAGATTCCACAGAACGGACCACCCCAGGGAGTACCCAGCTGCTCCAAACCATGCCTGAACCATTCCGGTGGAGCATGTTCCAGCATTGCATCCAAGGATTGCGAGTCACACTCCCAAGACAGATCCACCTCCAGCCTAAACGGAGTGACTGTTGGCCACGGTGACACTGTGACCCAGACATCAGGTGCCTGGTCATATGTGTCCCTGCGAGGTGTCTAGTCCGCCGGCTGCCCCAGTCCAAGATGGGGCTCATCGTGCTCATCGTGGCCAACTCAACGCGTAGCACAGGTCTGCGCACGTTTGGTGGCAAGGCTATGGATCTATGATATCTAGCCTGTCACCCAACCCAGCAGTTGATTGCAGATGCAGATCAAAACTAATAAGAACAAAATAATGAATAAAAAAAAAAGGAACCACAGGTCCCAGCAGGGAGCCAGGTCCTTCTCCTAGACTAGACAGAAAATAAACTGAACTGTCTGTAGCAGAGTGGGGGGTTACTACCAGTAAGGACCGCCCATAGGTTTTGCTATGGTTGTTCTTTTTTTCTGCCTAGTCCTACTCCTGAAGGTGGTGATATAACCCTAAGGTCAAGAATGGAAGTGCTGTCAATGAACGAGAAACATTTTCTCTGGTCAGCTTTACTGAACACCAATTTATGGCCTATTCTCTCCCTTTCTGAATTACTTGCTATTCCAGATGTACAGCGATGGTTCTGTCCTGCTAATAAACTTCTATGGTTCACAGATTTAAAACCTTTCCCCAAGTGCAAGGGGAATTTGATCTCCCTTCTAATTTTCTATTTTTACCATTATTAACTTCGCCATGCTATTAGGGCACAATTCGGTTCCCATACTAACTCAACAGTTGTTACTCCCCTAGAAAAGCTTTTGAGGAGACTGGCTGAAATTGTAAAAACATATAAAAACTCTGTAATCTCCTCTAGTAACAATGCAATGTAAATAAAGCTGTCCCCACCACAATCACTTCATGTCTGTTAAGCTACACAAAATGAGCTTACACCCAACCGCTACTTGCTTTCGTGGCTGTGGGGATACAACTGACTTCCTACATTACTTTTGGACCTGCCCATTCTCCATAACTTTTGATCACAGATTTACTTTCATTTTCTCAGCCTTGGGTCTCACTAACATTTTGTACCCCAAAAACTGCCTACTTGGCATTTTTGGGTAACCTACCTCCAAATATGCTGAATGCGTATTCTTTATTTCTACACTAGGGTGACTATACTACTGACACGGAAAGAGTGCTCTCCTCCAACCATCAACACCTGGATGAAATTGATTAATGCCAGACTCTGACTATATAAGCTATACGCTTACTTTTGAACTTAGGAGGAAACAACTGTTTGACAAAACCTGGGATCGGTGGGTTTCTAGCTTATGCTTGTGCCTTTAGATTCAGATTATTAAACAACTGTATACTGCTCATTTAATTGTCTTGTTGCTTAATGTAATTTACTGTACCCTTTGTAGCACCTGTACTAATCCTATTAGGCCCCTTTCACCAGGGTGGTCTGATCAGGTGTACCTGTCAGTTTTTCTGGTGGACCTGATCGGACCCTGCATTATCCTCTATGAAGCCGACACCCGTCGCCATCTGATCTGATCCTGTCTGACAAAAACAGACGAATGGTGAACCTTTTTTCCATCCGTCTGGTGGATTCGATTGTATTGGATGGAAATGGATAGGCGGTCCGTTTCTATCTGATTGCCCCATAGAGGAGAATGGGATAATGTAGCGGACCTGTCATCTTCCTGCTCAGCAGGGATCAGCAAAGAGATCCCCCCACTGAGAAAGGGGATTCCTCATAACGGAGGCGCCCATGTGAAATGGGCTTCACTGTGAACTGTAAAGACATAACAGACCACAGGCTACTGTTTTTGTAAATTCAATAACCTATTTTTTTTTTTTTTTTTTTAACATTTAGAGATTGCGATCTTGGTTTTGTAAAACAAGGCCACCCATGCATCAAAAGGCAGAGAGATAGATGAAGGCTGGTCAGAAAGGATTTGCCCTATTTTCAAGTCAGGTAGAGAAACATGTTGAACCCATTTATTTAAAGGGGACCTTTTTCACCTTAGCCTGATATAAATAATTTAATTAAAGCCATCAAAACAGTTTGAACATATATATATATATATATATATATATATATATATACACACACACACACACACACACACACACACACACACACACACACACACACACACACACGGGGTAGCCTTATTTGTTAGGTATAGAAGCTTTGCTGTCCACATTTCAGTGCTTTATGGTTTCCTTCCACAAAGAAAGTCTATTAGGTAGATTCACAGAGAGTTAGGCCGACTTATCAGTAGATAAGTCGACCTAACTCCGAATCTACGCCGCCGTATGTTTAAGCGTATGCTCAAACAGAGATACGCTTAAACAAAGCTAAGATAGGACGGCTTGCGCCGTTCTATCTTAGCTTGCAATTTTTCGGATGGCCGCTAGGTAGCGCTTCCATTGCGGCACAAATTAAACACCTCACTCCTCACCGACACATGTAGCCAGCATGGCGCTCCCTACTGATGTGCGCTCTAGGCCATCGCCTAACTTGCCTATTGGTAGCGCCGGCCCTGAGAACCACTTTAAGATTTCGGCAAATCCATAATCTAAGATGCTTTGGGTTTGCACAAAGCATGACTCCTCTGATGCCTAGTAATACAAGTATTGGGATCACTGGTACAAACCAATTCAAGGTGTCTAATGTACACGACCATTTTTCACGATGTGAATTTTTTTTTAATGGCCATTAAAAATTTAGAACATGCTCTAAATTTTTGCGTTGTTTTTCACATAGTCGTTTTTAACGGTGTAAAAAATGGTCGTGTGTAGGCTTAAATGACGTGAAAAAAATGTGCATGCTCAGGAAGCGCTTGTTCTGATAAAACTAGCGTTCGTAATGGAGGTAGCACATTCATCACGCTGTAACAGACTGAAAAGCACAAATCGTCTCTCACCAAACTTTTACTAACACAAAATCAGCAAAAGCAGCCCCAAGGGTGTCACCATCCAAATGGTACTTCCCCTTTATAGTGCTGTCGTACGTCACCGCGCTTTGCTAGAGCATTTTTTTTTTCAAGATCATGTGTAGGCAAGGCAGGCTTAACAATAATCGGGTTGAAAAAAAAAACATTTTTTTTTTTTTTTTCTAGACCAATAAAAACGGTCGTGTGTACGCGGCATAAGAATATTAAAAGCTTTAGGCTGGGTTTACACTGTTACAAATTGGATGCAGGTTCCCCCCCCCCCACACATCCAATTCGTAATAGCAGGAGATTGTGACCAGCGCTCTATGGAGCCAGTTCACACATCTCAACAGCAGCTCCGGTGCGAATTGCACAGGAGTGCTGTGCGTCTTTTGGTCCGAATTCAGTCCAACATTTGGGCTGAAATCGAACCTGAAACTGTAAATGGAGATGCACCAGACTCCTGCTGTGAGCCAGAGCGAGCTGCAGTGTGAACCCAACCCTAATGTTTTTTTGTTTGTTTTTTTCTGCGTCCTCTTTGCAGAGTTTTCTCATTATTTCCTTTCCTGACAGAGGGTGAGGGAGAAGCTCCCTAACAGATAAATAGATGGTAATAAAACCTGACGGAGGCTCTAACCTGATCTATCCAAAACAAAACATTTTGGCTGGAGCTGGACCTTAGGCAATCTACAGTTGGTAATTTTATTTGGAATTGATCAAATCTGAAACCAAAATATAAATTTTTGCTATCCACAACCAGTGTTTTCCAGTATAATGGAAACATTTTTAAAAACTGAGCTAAAAACACTAAAAAAGGGGGAAAAAACAACTAACACAGATTACAGTAGGGGGCGTGGCCGCGGCATGAGAGAGTGAGGACGCGCTCTCTGTGAGCTCCGTGCGACCCGCGCTGTTACAGGCACCTACGGCGGCTTCCCGGGGGGGATTCTCACACCGAACGATGCCCTCAAAGCGCAAGCCCTCCCCGCAACCTCAGCGGACACCTCGGGGGAGCTCCGGCCTGCTGGACACCTACTTTGGAGCCGGCGGCGAAACGGCAAGTACCGCCAAGATGGTGCCCGGGTCCCACGCTGCTAGGCCTGAGGCCAGGCAGGCCTCTCCTATAGCTTCCCCACACGTGCAGGCTCCTACCCAGCCTCGCTCCCCATCCACCTCTGGCTCAGAAAGCATTGATGAGCAGGGGAGCGGAGCGGATCCCTGGGGAGATAAGGACATTCGTTCTCACATACTCTCCCTCCCCACTAAGGCTGACCTGGAGCGTTTTGTTCACAAGGTGGAGAAGGCCCTAAGGCAGGACATCGCAGATCTGCAGGTAGACACTGCTCATTTAGGGGGCAGAGTGGAAACTCTGGAAACACAGTGGGAAGAAACAACCCCAGCCCTGCAAGCACTCACTGAACACTGTAAAATGCAGGATCGCAGGCTTGAGGCCCTGCTGGATCAAATGGACGATTTTGAAAATAGAAGCCGCAGGGTGAATATTCGCATCAGAGGCCTGCCTGAAGCGACAGGCCCGAGGGAGATTGTCCCCACCTTACAGGGGGTATTTAAACAAATCCTAGGCCGCCAAGCCCCTGACTTCATTGAAATAGATCGAGCACACCGTGCCTTGCGCCCTCCCTCGGATGACCCAGACAAACCCCGGGACATTATTTGTAAGCTGCACAAATACTCCCTCAAGGAGCGCATTATGACCCAGGTCAGAGGTGTCCGGCATGTGGACTTCGATGGCGCACAACTAACCTTCTTCCCAGACCTTTCCAGACGCACGCTGATGCAACGCCGGGCCCTCAAACCCCTTCTAGGGGCTCTCCAGGATGCCCAGCTGACCTACCGTTGGGGCTTTCCATTTAGCCTGTCAGCTACTAAGGACGGTCAGTCACATACACTTCGTACCAAAGAGGACCTGCCCCGATTCCTGGAATCCCTGGGGCTCCCTCGTGTGGATGTCCCAGACTGGAGGGCCTCGCCGGACATACCTTTGCCTAACCGCCCTGGGCAGTGGCAACCGGTTCGCCGCCGCAACCGCCGTCGTGGCCCCAGGAGGGGCCCACCGGGCCATACTCCGCTCCCTCATTCCCCGCAAGGAGAGGCATGAACTGTGAATTGTGACCTTTGAAGTTCCTGGCTCCTGTAATGCCTCCTTCTGTTCTCCTTGACGTTTTGGTTTTGGTTATATATTGGCATTGCCGGATGAACTGTGGCTTCTACAATCTCTTTTTTTTTTTTTTTTTTTTGGGCTCCTGAACTGCCAGGTTCTCCTTTTTTTTTTTGAAGCTGACAATACTGAATGGTATCCCCCCTGATTGCCGTTATACTAGTCTCCCCTGGGCTCAGGGGTAGACGATGCTTTAAATGATGCCAGCGGGTCGCTGGACGGACTCGCACTCTGTGCCTCGTCACTAACCCCCCATTAGGCCGACTCCTTTGGAGTTATGCTCCCTTTGTGGGGACAACCTCTGCTCGCTGATCCCCGCCGCCGTTCCCTTTCTGGGAAGCGGGGGGGATCCCCGACCAGCGGTGTAATTGCACTAAGTTGTGCCCGTTGGGCACTGTGTTATTTTTGGATGTTTTCTTTTTTGCTCTTTGATGATTGTTTTTCCTTTATCCCTCACCCACCCCATGTGTTTTTGGTACTAAGCATCTGTTCTAACCGTGCTCTATCTCCTAGGCTCCATCGAAGTTCGGTGAGTTCTATGTGCTCCTGTTGGCTGGTGGGGTTGTGTGAACGGTCCCTCCCGTGTCCAGTCCTAGATCATCTGCGATGGCTGATATGAAAGTCGTATCATACAACGTTCGTGGCCTGGGCTCTCCGATGAAACGCAGTAAGTTGTGGCTTGAGATGAAACGCATGGGGGCTCATGTTCTTTTTTTACAGGAGACACATTTCCGCACTGACTCGGTCCCCCGCCTTCCCACTCACCTTTACCCACAGTGGTTCCTTGGCAATTCCCCCCGAGCTAAATCGGGGGGGGTGGCTATTGCGATCCACAAAAATTGCCCATTCATCATTGAGGATCAAAAACTGGACCCTGGTGGTCGCTTTGCCTTTGTCAAAGGCACCATCTCTGGCCGTAAATATACACTCGCTACGCTCTATGCTCCGAACAGCGGACAGATTTCCTTTCTGGACTCTGTACTGGAGACATTGTCTACCTTCCGGGATGGACACCTCATCCTGGGGGGAGACTTTAACGTATGCCCGGACCCCCAGGTAGACACATCCTCAGGCCGCTCGGGGCATTCGTTTGCCTTTTTAAAGCGCTTCCGGAAGGCTCTTCAGGCCCACCATTTGGTGGACTGTTGGAGACTGCTCCGCCCGACTGACAGGGACTACAGCTATTTTTCAGTTACGCACGACGTGTATACCCGCATAGATCTTCTATTGATGGATCAGTTCTCCCTTGACTCATTGGCCGGGGCCTCCATTGGCTCCATTACTATTTCCGACCACGCGCCGGTGTCCGTCTCCCTGCGTCCCCTTTCGGTGGAGGCACGGACTTGGTCATGGCGCTTGAACGATGGCATCCTTGATGATGCTGTTGCTCAGAAGCGAGTCTCAGATACTATCTCCATGTACTTCGCAGAGAATACGGTTGGCGAGGTGGGCATGGGATCTGTCTGGGAGGGCCACAAGGCGGTGGTGCGGGGAGAGCTGATCTCACAAGGGGCTAGGCTTAAGAAGGCTAGGGAGGGTGAACTACAGACTCTGCTGGCTAGGCTTCACACGGCGGAACTTACCCATAAAAAAAAGGTCACCCCAGAGCTGGCGGTGGAGCTGGCCTCTCTCCGCCGGGATCTGGCGGATATACTGGACTCTAAGATCAGGGCACGGCTCCGATACCTGACCCATAAATTTTATGAGTTCGGCAACAAATGCGGGAGGATGCTGGCTAGGGTCCTCAGGGGCCAACGGGACGCGGGCCACGTACACAAATTGAAGTCTGCGACGGGTACGCCTGTTGTCCATTCATCCAAGATAGCGGCGGCGTTTCGGGACTTCTATGCCCAGCTTTACAACCTCCCGGACACGCTGCCGGGAGTTTCTGATACACAGCGGGCTGCTAGAATACACCAATACCTGGCAGAGGCGCAATTCCCACAGTTAGAAGCGTCGGTGGGTAAACAACTTGATACCCCTATCACGGTCGCTGAGATTCGGGCGGTGGTAAAGGATCTCCCTAATGGGAAAAGCCCTGGCCCCGACGGTTACACCAATACTTACTATAAAAAATATGGGGAGGAACTGTCGAGGCCTATGTGCGCGTATTTTACGGCGCTGGCGTCAGGCACAGCTATGCCTCCGGAGGCACTGCTGGCCCATATCTCGGTCTTACCAAAGGAGGGGAAGGACCACTCCCTGCCGGGTAGCTATAGGCCTATATCGCTCCTGAACACCGACATTAAGATTCTGGCCAAAATATTGGCCAATAGGCTTAAGCCGGTACTCCCGTCTGTGGTACACCCGGACCAAACGGGCTTTATCATGGGCAGGGAGGCGAGGGACAATGCGAATAGGGCACTCCAGCTGATCCACTGGGTAGAATCGCAAACAGCCCCACAACCATGTCTTTTGCTTTCGACTGATGCCGAGAAGGCATTTGACCGGGTGGATTGGACATATATGACTATAGTTTTGACCAAGCTTGGTCTGGGTCCTAATATGCTGGCATGGATATCCTCCCTGTATAGCTCTCCGTCCGCCAGAGTCAAGGTTAACGGCCTGCTATCAGACCCTTTTCCGATTAGCAATGGGACGCGGCAGGGTTGCCCGCTGTCACCCCTTGTGTTTGCTTTGACGCTTGAACCGCTGCTCAGCCGGATTCGCCTCAATAGCAACATCAGGGGGTTAAAGGTCGGCCCCAGGGAACATAAGTTGTCCGCCTATGCGGACGACGTATTGTTTTATGTGTCTGAACCTCTGGTGTCATTGCCCAACATTATGGCAGAGCTGGCGGAATTTAACCTTCTATCTAATTTCAAGATAAACTACGCCAAATCGGAGATCCTATCACTGACCATTCCCCCGGGACTGCGTGCGCAGCTGCAGGCTGCGTTCTCATTCACATGGTGTCAATCGTCACTGAAGTATCTAGGAGTTCATCTACCAGCGAGCTGCGCTCGGTTGTATGAATATAACTACGCCCCACTGCTCTCGACCATCAGGGTGGACTTGGGAAGGTGGGATAAGGCGGCCTTCTCGTGGATGGGCCGGGTCAGTGTGTTGAAAATGAATGTGCTCCCCAGAATTTTGTTTTTCCTACAGATGGTTCCGATTGCTCTGCCCAGGGCCTTCTTCTCAAGCCTCAATAGCCTATTCATCCAATATATCTGGAGTGGGAAATGTCCTCGGCTAGCTCTCCGCATTCTGCAACGCCCTAAGTCGGCGGGTGGGCTGGGAGTCCCAGTGGTGAGGAGATATTACGAATCAATAGCCCTTCAGCGCATTCTGGATTGGAACCATAGTGTCCAGCACAAGATGTGGGTGCCTCTAGATAAGTACCTGGCAGGGCGTAACCTGTCCCACGCCCCGTGGGTGCCCGGGGAGCATAGGGGGTTGTCTGGACTGGTTTCCCCTTTTGCTGTCCATGCCCTGGCGATCTGGGATGCCCTAAACAAGTCGGGGGAGTTGGCTTTGCCTACCTCTCCGCTGGCGCCCCTGGGGGGCTTCCCCTGGTTTACTCCGGGGGAACACCCGTCCTTTTTCCGGACGTGGACGGCAGACGGGGAGTCCAGGTGTGGGAGGTTTGTCCAGGATGGGGGTCTGTTGCCTCTGGCCACGCTGAGGGAACAATATGGCCCCTTCCTAATGGATGAGTGGCGCTATCGGCAACTTAGTCATTTTCTCGCCTCTCTGCCCCAGGTAGTCAGGTCACCCACGCAGGCGTCCCCTTTTGAACGCCTCTGCATGTCCCCGGCGGCTGTCCCTCACGCCATTTCTGTGTTATATGCCTTGATCTATTCTCTGCGGGAGGACGGGAAGCCAAGGTTCATACGGGAATGGGAGGGAGACCTGCAACACAACTTTACTCAGCCTCAGCTGGACCACATGTACCAGCTCACACATTCGAGCACGGTCGACACAAAGATGCAGGAAAATAGCTATAAGGTGCTCACCAGATGGTACAGGGTCCCAACCAGGCTCACTCAGATATACCCTTCCCTATCAGATGCATGCTGGCGGGAGTGTGGCCAACGGGGCACTTTCCTGCATATTTGGTGGGAGTGCCCCAAGCTGCGCCCCTTTTGGCAAGATGTCCATGCCCAGATCAAACTCATTCTGGACGTGGTACTTCCGGACTCCCCATTGGAGTCCCTGCTCCACTTCCCCACCATCCCAGTCAGCCTTTATCGCAAGTCTGCACTGCCCCATCTGCTCAATGCGGCCAGGCGGCTGATTCCAATACACTGGAAGACACCTCAGGTACCGTCCCGCTCTGAGTGGGTGGATATGGTAAACAAAATTATGGAAGCAGAGAAGTGGATGGCGCAGTGCAAAGATAAATATGACAAATTCTACTTGATATGGGCGACCTGGATACACTATACGGGCCCTGAGGAGCTGCCTGGGCTTGGGCCCCCCCAGGGGGTGAACCCCTCTGGTAGGGGGCCCAATGTTGTTGGAGGAGGTGCCGCTGATGACCCTAATGAAACAGTGGACTGATGTAGACATAGTAGAGATGTTACAGTCTATCTAGTATCTCTTTGTTGTTGATGCACATGTACCGAAACCCCCCCCCCTTTTTGTTCCTTTTGTTATGTATGTGACCCTCTCCTACCCCCCCTTCTTCTCCCTGCTTTCCCATTGCACGTTAGCCCGAAGCTCGGAGGCTTGTTCAGATAATTCTAGCGGGTAGAGGGACATCCCTCCTCTAGGGGTGTGCTTCAGTGGTGCGGGCGGGGTGATCCATAATGGAATTAGCTTATAATATACCCTGTATATGATGCTCCTTATTCCCCCAGCCGTGCGCCCTGGCATGGGCATGCCCTAGAGGATATGTTTTAGCAGTATGTTCCGCTCGAATGCCCGAGATAAGATCCGTTTTGATGTGCACTGCAATATGTTGGTTGTACTTCTTGTACTTCATTTATCAGGCCATGTTGGCCATCCGTCTGTATGTTTGTTTTTCCTGTGAAAAAAACTTTTTGAAAATAAAGATTATATAAAAAAAAAAAACACAGATTACAGTATGTTCAATTTGGGAGCTGCGATTATCATGTAAACAATCGGTACAAGAACAAAATAATAGAAAAGAAAAAATCGCGCTACCCCTTAACCAGGTGAAACTTAAATAAAAAAATCACCAAATTAACAATGTCAGAAGAACAAAGTTGATAATACACGGATATGTACAGTGGGGATCGAAAGTTTGGGCACCCCAGGTAAAAATGTGTATTAATGTGCATAACGGAGCCAAGGAAAGATGGAAAAATCTCCAAAAGGCATCAAATTACAGATTAGACATTCTTATAATATGTCAAAAAAAGTTAGCTTTTATTTCCATCATTTACACTTTCAAAATTACAGAAAACAAAAAAATGGTGTCTGCAAAAGTTTGGGCACCCTGCAGAATTGATAGCATGCACTGCCCCCCAAAGCTGAGATCTGCCAGTGTCATGGATTGTTCTCAATCATCATCTGGGAAGACCAGGTGATGTCAATCTCAAAGATTTTAAATGCCCAGACTGATCTGACCTTGCCCCAACAATCAAATCAGCACCATGGGTTCTTCTAAGCAGTTGTCTAGAAAACTGAAACTGAAAATAGTTGACGCTCACAAAGCTGGAGAAGGCTATAAGAAGATAGCAAAGCATTTTCAGATGTCAATATCCTCTGTTTGGAATGTAATTAAGAAATGGCAGTCATCAGGAACAGTGGAAGTTAAAGCAAGATCTGGAAGACCAAGAAAAATATCAGACAAAACAGCTCGCAGGATTGTGAGAAAAGCCATTCAAAACCCACGTTTGACTGCACGTTCCCTCCAGAGAGATCTGGCAGACACTGGAGTTGTGGTACACTATTCCACTATAAAGAGATACTTGTACAAATATGGTCTTCATGGAAGAGTCATCAGAAGAAAACCTCTTCTACGTCCTCAAAAATCAGCTTTTGAACTTTGCAAATGAACATATAGACAAGCCTGATGCATTTTGGAAACAAGTTCTGTAGACCGATGAGGTTAAAATAGAACTTTTTGGCTGGAATGAGCAAAGGTGCATTTGGAGAAGAAAGGGCACAGAATTGAATGAAAACGGTTAAGCATGGGGGTGGATCAATCATGCTTTGGGGTTGCAGTGCAGCCAGTGGCACAGGAAACATTTCACGGAAAGGAAAAATGGATTCAATAAAATTTCAGCAAATTTTGGATGGTAACTTGATGCCATCTGTGAAAAAGCTGAAGTTAAAGAGAGGATGGCTTCTACAAATGGATAATAATCCTAAACACACCTCAAAATCCACGGGGGATTACATCAAGAGGCGTAAACTGAAGGTTTTGGCCTTCACAATCTCCTGACCTCAACATAATTGAAAATCTATGGATAGACCTTAAAAGAGCAGTGCGTGACAGACAACCCAGAAATCTCAAAGAACTGGAAGACTTTTGTAAGGAAGAATGGGCAAAGATACCTCAAACAAGAATTGAAAGACTCCTGGCTGGCTACAAAAGGCATTTACAAGCTGTGATACTTGCCAAAGGGGGCAGTACAAGATATTAACTCTGCAGGGTGCCCAAACTTTTGCAGACACCATTTTTTTGTTTTCTGTCATTTTGAAAGTGTAAATGATGGAAATAAAATTAACTTTTTTTGACATATTATAAGAATGTCTAATCTGTAATTTGATGCCTTTTGGAGATTTTTCCATCTTTCCTTGGCTTCGTTATGCACATTAATACAAATTTTTACCTGGGGTGCCCAAACTTTCGATCCCCACTGTAACTGATGATATATCAATAATGTATGGACATTAAATTAAATAAAAAATAATAAAAAACATCAGTTGCCATTTGAAGCAATCAAGTGCCAATCAATGAACATGTGCCAATATTAATGTGTTGCTAAAATAAAAAATTGACATCAAAACCAGTGTAAATAGGATTCTATGTTGAAAAATGAATGGATATATATAGTCCATAAGTGCTTAATCAATAAATTCTGTACACCCGTGCTCTGTGCCAAGAGCCAACATCTGATGAAAAAACGTGTCCAAACAAAGGTGATAAATCCTCCACCAATCAAAAGCAATGGCTCCTTACCGACCTGCCCTGATCCCTTATGACAGGGGATCGTTAAGCGCGTGTAATTAAGGGTCTCATTCCCACTATGCAGCTCAGGCAGACTCAATCTTTGAAACCGTGGATCTCATCCAGTGATAGTTGCAAATCACCAGCATAAATGACCAACATGCAAAAGATAATGACAGCTCCACATAGCGCATTAAAAGTATAAAAATGTATTAGAAAAAGTTGTATTGCACTTACAATATTGCAAAAAAATAATGCCTTTAATCTGGTGTGCCGGCCGGTAAACAAATTCCAGACACCCGTCCTGCTGGGGGATCGTTTGAAGATTGAGGTGACAACAATGCGCCGCCTAGATTTGGGGTGGGTGCGACAGTATAAATGTTGGTACTCACAAAATGCAACTGACAAAAGGCCAAAAAAACTGTGTATGGACATTTACAGAACACAGGGTACAGTTAACGCGTTTCGGGGGCGCACTCCCTTCCTCAGAGCTAGGCAAATAATTTTGGTTGGTTGCTATGGGCAATAATGACGGTTTTGTGCACATTTTCTTCAGTTCAATAAACTTGCTTCCAGTTCAGTTTTTTCTACCCAGTTTACGCTAGTCTTCTGAATGAAATCTAGCTGGTGGCAAGTGTGAAATACACCAACTAAACGCAACCACTGCAATCATTCTAAAATGATATATTCTACAATCATTTATAAAATGATAGATCATCCCCAACCATGTCTCTAATATCTACCCAAACGTTACAGACCAAGAGAGGAGCTTCACTGAGCAAACTATTCCAGCTCAGATACACTGACTAGTGTACAAGGTGACACTTACTATTATTGAATCCTTCTGATTATACTGTTGCCTGCCAATGGTAAACCTCTATCCACTACAAATCTATAAAATATTTTAAAAATAATAATTTCTCCTAAAATATTTTGATGAGTACAGGAAATCTGTTCTAGTTGACCTTAGATTTTTTTTGTCCCTCAGTACACCTGCAGTGCAAAGGGTCCCTTGATCCATCGAGAAGCAAAAGGTTTCTTGTATAAAAATCCACAACCATAGCTTGAGCTAATGACAATTTTCCAACATTTAACTCGCATCACAGCTGAATGTTCTGCTGCCTGGATTACGTGCTTGCAAAGCAATTCTCAATGCAAATTCTTACTGTGAACCTTTTGGCCCTGGGAAACAATGTTAGTAATTGCTCCAAAAATCTGTTCCTTGTTAGAAATAAGCCAGTGTCTGGGGGGCATATCAAACAATGCACATTAATTATATATAGTTCTATTTGTTTCCTTGCCATTTTAATCCTTTTGTGCAGCATTACATTTTATGAATCGCATTCCGATTAGGACTACTAGAAGAGAGGGTAAATTGTATGAGACAGAGTTAAAGGTATAGCCATGTTTTTAAAAGGATCTAAAGTCAAAATTGAGACATGCTTAAAATAATTAGACAAAGGACAGAGAAAATGACTATAGGGTTAGAATGTGTCTGCCTTAACGAGACAATCCTGTGATACTTTGGGTCTGTGTCATGGCAGCTGCAAAGAGGGATGCTCATTTTAGCAGAGCCTTCAGTCAGTTTACTAAATTACCTTTCTCCTCTCTTCCCCAGTCTGACTTTGGGTTCAATTGACATCTATGCATGTTGCTTTTGAGCGTTTCTGCAGTGCTTTCTGCATTTTTTACTGTGATTTGTGTTTTGCGAATTGTGTTTTTTTTTTTTTTTACATTCACTGTATATAAAACTGGTTGCTAGGAAGCAGGTCAGGAAGCCGGCTGATGCATCCGTAGCAACCGATGAGTCATCAGCTGTCAGCGGGCTTCCCCACTGAAAGCAATTTTTTTTAAAAATTGCCGGTTAAAATATTTTCATTTGAAGGGGACACCCCACGGCAAAATTAAACAAAAAATGGCATGTAATCCCCCCTTATCCATACTAGACCCTTATCCAAGCATGCAGCCCGGCAGGTCAGGAAAGGGAGGGAACGAGCGAGCGCCCCCCCTCCTGAACAATACCAGGCCACATGCCCTTAACATGGGGGGGTGGGATTCCACGTCCCCCACCCCAAAGCACCTTGTCTCCATGTTGATGGTGGCCAGTGGTTGTCAGGGTCTGCGGCGGGGGGGCTAATCAGAATCTGGAAGCCCCCTTTAACAAAGGGACCCCCAGATCCCACCCTCTATGTGAATGAGTATCGGGTACATCGTACCCCTACCCATTCTCCAAAAAAGCAGTGAAATGTCAAAAACCGGCTCTTTACAAGTCCATCTTCTCTCCGAGCCGACTTCTTCCTGTCCTAAGGATGTCTTCCTCTGTTGTGACGTCTCTGCTTTCGGACATCTCTTATATAGCCATGAGGCCATCCGATGACATCACCCAGAGAGTCCTTTCTTGTAACATCACAAGGGATGGGCTCATCGGATGGCGGGGGACGTCACAACGGAGTAAGACAGCCTCAGGACAAGAGCTGCTTTTTTGTTTCTAGTGGGTAAACAGGGGTAAGGAAGAAGACGGCACCGAGAGAGACAGTGGCTCAGAGCAATTTTTTTTAATAAAGGACTTGTCAAAAGCCGGCTCTTATTTTTCTTTACATTTCACTACTATTTTGGTGAATGGGCAGGGGTACAATGAACCTGATACCCATTCACATGGGGATCTGGGGGGTTTTCTTGTTAAAGGGGGGCTTCCAGATTCCAATAACCCCCCTGCCCACAGACCCCGACAACCACTAGCCAGGGTTGTTGGGGGCAAGGTGCTTTGGGGTGGGGGGCACAAAGCCCCCCTACCCCATGTTGAGGTCATACAGCCTGGTATGGCTCAGGAGGGGGGCGGGCAGTTGCTCGTCCTCTCCCTTTCCTGACCTACCGGGCTGCATGCTCGGATAAGGGTTTGGTATAAAATTTGAGGGGGACCCCACGCCATTTTTGTTGTTAAATTTTGGTGTGGGAGTGTCCCCTCCTAATCCATTCCAGACTGAATTTTTTTACATTCAGCTGTCAGCAGGGAAGTCCTCATCAGTTGTTAAGGACACAGCAGCCAACTTCCTGGCCCATTCCTTAGCAGCCAGCTATATACAGTGAATGTAAAAAAACAAACAAACGCAAAATCACAGTAAAATCGCAGTACGCCATTGAAGTCTAATGCATGCAAAACACTGCATTTTGTGGGAAAAATAGTCCCCAACCCCTTTCCAAAAACACAGAGGCACAAAATGCATACGTGTTCCATAGGAACCCATGTTAAAAAAAAAATCCCTGAACCGCCGATTCACACTAATGTGTTTTTTGATGATTTTTGCAGAAATGCAGTGAATTTTTAACCTGGGTATCTATAGAACACGTTCACAGCAATGCATTTTTGTGCCTCTGCGTTTTTTGAAAGGGTGGGGGACTTTTTGTCCCGCAAAATGCACCGGTTTGCATATAATAGACTCACATCCAAAACGCAAGTACAGCATTTTTACCGCGATTTTGGGTCTTTTTTTACATTCACTGTATATAGATGGTTGCTAAGGAGTGGGCCGGGAAGGCGGCCTCCGTGTCCTTGGCAAGGGATGAGTCATACCAGACCCTTATCCAAGCATGCAGCCCGACAGGTCAGGAAAGGGAGGTGATGAGCGAGCGCCCCCCCCCTCCTGAACCATACCTGACCGCATGCCCTCAACATGAGGTGCTGGGTGCTTTGGGGCAGGGGGTACTCTGCACCCCCCACCCAAAGCACCTTGCCCCAATGTTGATGGGGACAAGGGCCTCTTCTCGACAACCCTGTCCTTTATTTTAAAAAAAATAGCTTTGTCTTCTCCCCAAGCCGTCTTCTCTCGTTGCCATCTCTCTCGGAGCGGTCTTCTTCCTCGCCGCCGGTTACCTGCTGAAGACAAAAAAAGACGCTCTTCTCCTGATGCCGTCTTCCTCCGTTGTGACATCCCCCACTGTCTGACGTCTCTTATGTAGACTTGTGATGTCACAAGGGGGGTGGGCCCTACCGAGTGATGTCTTTGGATGGCCACGCCCTATGGCCACATAAGAGATGTCAGACAGCGGGGGACGTTAACAGAGGAAGCCTCAGGAGAAGAGCATATTTTTTGTTTTCAGTGGGTGGCGAGGAAGACGACAGCGGCATGGAAGAAGACAGCTACGGGGGAGACGGAGGCGGGAGAAGACGGCTCGGTGAGAAGACAGAGCTAATTTTTTTAAATAGGACTTTAAAGGACTTGTCCAAAAACAGCTTTTTTTTTGTTTTTTACATTCCACTGATTTTTGGTGACTGGGTGGGGTATGTTATTAAAGGGGGCTTCCAGATTTCAACAAGCCCCCCCCCAAACGCAGCCCCGATGATCACCGGCAAGGGTCGTCGGGAAGAGGCCCTTGTGCCCATCAACATGGGGGCAAGGTGCTTTGCCCCCCAGCCCCAAAGCACCCACCAACCCCTGTTGAGGGCATGCAGTCTGGTATGTTTCAGGAGGGGGGTGCTCGCTCGTCCCCTCCGTTATCTGCTGGGCTGCATGCTCGGTAATAAGGGTCTGGTATGAATTTTTTGGGCGTGCTATGCATACTAGCTCATTATGCCTTTGTCTTGCAGCTTTTTTTTTTTTTCTTATGGGTTTTCAACCACTTTAAAGCAGTGGCCAGTAAATGTGGTAAATAAAACACTGGTGCTTTGGGATTTTCGCTGCTGAATTGTTATCAGGGTCATTGCATGTATGGTATCTACTAAAAAAGAGGAACGTTGTTTAGCCTGCTCTACCTGAGTGTTAGACCCTAAGGCTTCATGTACGTTTTTACAACCTCTCCTGAACGATTTAACTTGACAAATAGTAACGGACGTTAAAAACGTTTTGCCACGTTTAGGCTTCATGTACACGGGACGTTGATTAACCTCTCCTGAACTATTTAACTTTACAGCTAGAAACCGGAATAGAAAAAAGTCAGTTTACATGCCGCGTTAAGCCTCGTTTGTGTCTAGAAGCGTTTGTAAAAAAAATAATATATAAAAAATATTTTTTTGTTAAAATGAAAAACGAATGTAAACGAAACGCTGCTAAACACGAGTTACAGCGTTGAAAATCTATTACAGGCATTTGGCGTTTCAAATGCCTCTGAACCTCTGTCCTGAAGGCATTTTTTGTGCATTTCAAAAAATGCTTGTAAACTCAACTGCCTAGAAACTACTATAAATGACCCTGTGTACATGTACTGATCAGATAACACAGAGGAGAGTTCAGGGGCAGCTGGAAAACCCCCCCACAAAAACTGCCCCTAAATGTCTGTTTACCAACAGCAGTGTACATGAGGCCTACATTACTTTGACAGAGATTGCATGACCAGCTGCCAGGGTTCTGGGTACGGTTTTCTTCTGAAAAGGTTTTACAGGTGCAATTAACATTGACACATTTAGACATACATAGGCTTTCAAAATTATTTAATATTCTCTGAATCACTGTCCTGGAACAAGCATGCAACATGTCAGGTCAGTGTAAAGTCATACATTCTAATCTCCATACCTGTTTTCAGATCAGTGACTCAGTTTTGAAGCCCACAGATCAGGAGGACAACCAGGCTACTAGTGACATAGCTAATATGGTTGAAAATGACATAAGTTAAAGGGTCACTAAAGGAAACATTTTTTTTTAGCTAAATAGCTTCCTTTACCTTACTGCAGTCCTGTTTTTTTTCTCTGATGTTGCTGTAATTATGCTCTGTTCTGGACACTTCCTGGTTGTCTGTTTCCTGAGAACCACAGTACTGGGAGCTTCAAGTTTCGTTT
The DNA here is from genome assembly GCF_905171775.1 of Rana temporaria. Lineage (NCBI taxonomy): Eukaryota > Metazoa > Chordata > Amphibia > Anura > Ranidae > Rana > Rana temporaria. Next base: position 68,228,194 of record NC_053497.1, read on the forward strand.
TCCAAACCATCACTTCTCTATGGCTCTATACAGCACAGAGGCAAGATAACATGCAAAAACGAAACTGAAACTACAGGTACATTTTATGATTGATTTTTATCTATTTTTAATCGTTTTTAAAAGGAATCAGTTAACGATTATGTTTCTATACCCAGTAAACAGTCATTTGAGCAAAAAAAATGTTTTCCTTTACAACTCCTTTAAGTTAGGTGATAGCTACATAATCCTGTTTACTTTAATAGGCTACTCCGGTTACTATCACAGCTTTGGCTTGTATTATCCTTACAAATGAAGACCATTTTTCTTTATTACAAGGTCACTTATTGATATTTGCTGCTGATCTACCTTTCCGTCCTTTGTTCTTATATTTTTTTTAGTTTGGTTCACAGCTTTAAATACCTTTACAGGGAATTCAGTACCAACATAAACACATGCTAAGGCATTTTACAAGCTAGATCAAGTAACAGGTTTCTGCCAAGTCTGTTAGTGATCAGATTATTGTTACAATGTCACCCTAAATTATTCCCCAGCACGGGTTTATTGAATAATGGTATTCAGGATCTAGGCACAGGGGTGTTGAAAGCCGGAGCAGCTTCTATGCAGATTTCTGAAAACATGTGCAATTTAAATAAAGACAATAAGGATTTCACTATTGATTTTCCACATCTACCATTCATTTGATTGTAGATATTCACCAGCATAAAGGGATCTACTGGACTCCTTACAAGTTTCCCTAAGTAATTAGAGAATACTAGCATGCACTGTTGTCTGCACACCAAGGGAGCCAATTTGTTGTTTGTATTTATCAAAATAGAACTATAGTCTTCCATTAAAAAAAAAAAAAAATACTGCAGCATTTAATTCAGTGCATCTGCGATTACAGTATGTTCCTAAAAAAAGATGTATGGAATTTGTTATTTTTAGCATCTGTCCCCTGTCCACTGTTTTTTATTTGCACTACAGAACGTGTTCCGTAGAAAACGATGTTATATGGACTGTAATGCAAATCTTCAAAATGCAAAAAGCACTAAGGGCCAGATTCACAAAGGGGATACAACGGCGTATCTCCTGATACGTCGTCGTATCTCTGTTTCTATCTATGCGACTGATTCATAGAATCAGTTACGCATAGATATCCATAAGATCCGACAGGTGTAATAGTTTTACACTTTCGGATATTAGGATGCAGTACCGCGGCCGCCGCTGGGGGGAGTTCGCGGCGTAAACCAGCGTCGGGTATGCAAATTAGGAGTTACGGCAATCCACGACGGATTTTCGCGTTCGCTACGTCGCCGCTAGTCTAGTTTCCCGTCGCAAATTTAGTCGTCGTTTTGGGTGCCCTAACTTTAGTCAGCAATCATATTGCTGTCTAAAGTATGGCCGTCGTTCCCGCGTCGAAATTTAAAATTTAACATCGTTTGCGTAACACGTCCGGGAATACGGAAGTATGCTACGCGCGTCGCCATTCGAAAAAATTGACGTCACGGCGCGCAAAGCATGACGGGAATTGCGAAACGGAGCATGCGCAGTAGGTCCGGCGCGGGAGCGCGCCTAATTTAAATGGCACACGCCCATTTGAATTGGCCCGCCTTGCGCCGGAGGCCGCCGGCGTAGTTTTCATCGCAAGTGCTTTGTGAATCAGGCACTTGCAATGAAAACTTGCGGCGGTGTAACGTATCTACGATACGTTACGCCGCCGCGATTCTACGTGAATCTGGCCCTAAATCTGCACGGCGGTGGGTAAATGATGGGACGTGGGGTTCCAGCACCTTGTACCTCTGGAACCCTTTACATTACACATCACCCTGCACCCCTTTACATTACATAGCACCCTGCACCCCTTTACATTACATAGCACCGCACCTCTGGACCCCTTTACATTACACAGCCCCCCCAATTTGTTACACAGACACCCCCCTAACAGTTCTGGACCCCCTGCATGTTACACAGACCTCCCTACAGTACAGACCCCCTCTACAATACACTGTGAGGTAAACTTTGAGATCCGGACATATCCTCCAATTGAGTCCTCAATTGCTCGGTCCCTTCCAGTAGGTAAGACGACACAGGATCATCCCTGGATCAGTAGGCCCCAGCAGCTCCTGGGCCCACATCTCAGTTGCGAGGCCTCAGGCCAACGTGGCCCCGAGGCGGTAACTACCAACACATTCCTGAGGCCAGGAGAGCCCTCGGTGTGGGATCGGAAGACGAACCCCACAAAATGGTGTCTGCTCCTTAAGTACCTTCTCCCAGAATGCACAGTGGGATGCTTTTGGGAAAGAGATACCCAATGCATCCAGCCTGTTGCCCTTCCAACTCTGACCAGCGGTGACAGCGACACCCACGGTCAGAGGGAAATTCATGCAACCAGCTAAACTGGAACAGAGCCATGGATTTGAACAAAATCACTCTGGGCCAAACTACTGCCCAAGCAACTATAATTTAAACATATAGCGCCCACTCATTGGGGGCAGGGCGCTAGACAAGCAATTTTCTTTCCTGCAACCCATGGCCGGCTTTACTTCCGCTGCAAGGTCCCACAAATATCCGTTGAATCTGCCAGTGAAGTCCACCTAATGTGGCTTTCCAGTGGTAGGGCAAACAATACTTGCACTGCTCCTAAATTCAGAGCAGATTTGCCACTCTCATGTGTCGTCTTGTACTACAGTGGGATTAAAAAAATGCTGCAGAAGGCATGGCTATCGGCATTGAAACTGCTGATTCACAAGCCTTAGCTTGTCAGTTAGTAATTGACCAAATCTTGTCCTGTCCACTGATTTCTGGATTAAACTGTTCTGCCTCTGTTGCTGTAACCCTCCAACTGTAGGGTGCAGTGTCTAGGAAGGGGAGCATGTGAAGCACAAATGGAGGAGGATTGACTTGCTTTGAGCGAGTAAAGGAAGTTTTTTTTGTTTACTTTGAGGTTTAGGCATCCCATAAGAACTGGATTTGGTACATTTTAGACTGTGATAGAAGAGCTTTTATTAGTACTTAAAGTGATGCAGTGCACATACTGTATATCTTATAATTGCTTAGACTAGGATTTTGTTTAGGCAATAGCAGAAAGTGTAACTATGGGAATTACAGTATATCGCTAAGCTTACTAAAATACAGTGTGCTTCAATACAGTGCAGGCTCCCAGCATAAATTTTGTTTTCAACAGTAAGGAAACACCCGTTCACTGGTTAATCAATAGATAAAAATTTAAATAAACAATAAATCCGCATGTAGTGGTTCCTCCTTAAATGTACTGGGCCAGATTCACGAATATCTGCGGCGGCGTAACGTATCCCCTTTACGTTACACCGCCGCAAGTTTTCAGTGCAAGTGCCTGATTCACCAAGCACTTGCGTGTAAACTTACGGTGGTGTAACGTAAAGCCGTCTGGCGCAAGCCCGCCTAATTTAAATGGGGCGTGTACCATTTAAATTAGGCGCGTTCCCGCGCCGAACGTTCTGCGCATGCTCCGTTTGGAAATTTCCCAATGTGCTTTGCGCGAAATTCTGGCGCCCCAACGTATTGTTTGAACGGCGACGTGCGTTGCGTCGTTTCCTATTCCCGGACGTCTTACGCAAAAAAAAAAATTGATATTCGACACGGGAACAACGGCCATACTTTAACATGGCTGTTCTAAAGATAAGCCATGAAAAAGCAGGCCTAGGTTTGCGACGGGAAAAACCGACTAGCGACGACGTAAGAGATTGCGACGAACGCGCGTATCTTCGTGGATCGCCGTAATCAGCTAATTTGCATACCCGACGCTAGAAAACGACGTGAACTCCACCCAGCGGCCGCCGGAAAATTACACCTAGGATCCGAAGGCGTACGAAGATAAATATATATATATATATATATATATATATATATATATATATATATATATATATATTAACCGTTTCCATAGGGGGGGGAGACCAAGAGGGGAAAAGGAAGGGAAGGGAAGATACCGTCAAATCCTCAAGATAAACAAAAAAAATGCTAAAAAAAATTATGTCCCATAAAAAATGGAAACGGTTAATATTTGTAGTGAAAGGAAAAACAAAACTTAGAAATCCTTCCTATGTAGCATATAATGCCGCTTGTACATAAAGGAGGCAAGGATAGATTAATGTAAATAGGGTGTATATACCCAAAAAATAGTATATATAGTTGATATTAAAAATAGTGTTAAAAGAAAACAACAAAGATATTATATGGTACATCACTGAGGGAAAATCACCCTATGGTTATATGTGCATATGGACAAACATCCAATGTTGTATACTGTAACAAGACCGACAAAGCGGTAAAATAATATATACACATAATGAAAATTTGTATATAGAAGGGGAATACCAAAAAACATCTTGAAGTATGTAGTTTTTGTATTAATGTTATTTTTCCGTTTTTTTTTTAAATAAAAAAAGTAGAATCCTCATAATTAATATATGCAATAAAGTAACTATGTACTCTAGTGATGTAAATATCATAATTGCCCAATAGGTATATAGATTGAATGACGTCCTAAACTTAAGGGTTTGTAACCGTGGGGCTAGCAAAGGCTAAGACAAATGTGCATGTAAGCACAATAAACAGAAACCCCGTGGGAGTATCCTGTGGCCACAAAAAATATGTATATAAAATGTACATATACATAATTGTGACCAACATGAAAGAGACCCATAGACGCAAGCATTTTTGGTAGGGTCACACATAATAGACCCACTTGAAGTGAATGATGAATCTATATGTGGAAACTATGCATGAGTATAATGTATGCGGACACACACGCGCACACATAAACAGTGGGCGCACGCGTGTGGCATGTAAACATTCGCCTGACAGCCTGTATTGAGTGCCTGGATTCTGGATGAATGTATTTTGGACCATTACTCCTTACAAAACATCTCCAGTTCAGTTAGGTTTGATGGTTGCCGAGCATGGACAGCCGCTTCAAAACACCCCATAGATGTTCAATGATATTCAGGTCTGGGGACTGGGATGACCATTCCAGAACATTATACTTGTTCCTCTGCATAAATGCCCGAGTAGATTTTGAACAGTGTTTTGGGTCATTGTCTTGTTGAAATATCCAGCCCTAGCGTAACTTCAAATTTCTGACTGATTGCTCAACTTTATTCTCAAGAATCTGCTGTAATTGAGTGGAATCCATGTGACCCTCAACTTTAACCAGATTCCCAGTACTGGCACTGGCCACACAGCCCCACAGAATGATGTAACCTCTACCAAATTTGACTGTGGGTAGCAAGTGTTTTTCTTGGAACGCTGTGTTCTTTTGCCGTCATACATAACGCCCCTTGTTATAACCAAATAACTCAATCTTTGTTTTATCAGTCCACAGCACCTTATTCCAAAATGAAGCTGGCTTGTCCAAATGTGCGTTTGCATACCTCAAGCAACTTCATTTGTGGCGTGTGTGCAGAAAAGGCTTCTTTCGCATCACTACCCATACAGCTTCTCCCGGTGCAAAGTGCGGTGAATTGTTGAAGGATGCACAGTGACACCATCTGCAGCAAGTTGATGTTGTAGGTCTTTGGAGGTGGTCCGTTGGCGGTTTTTGACCGTTCTCACCATCCTTCGCCTCTCCAATATTTTATGTGGCCTGCCACTTCTGGCCTTAACAAGAACTGTGCCTGTGGTCTTCTATTTCCCCACTACGTTCCTCACAGTGGACACGGACAGCTTATCTCTGCGATAACTTTTTGTAGCCTTCCCCTAAACCAGGGGTCTCCAAACTTTCTAAGCAAAGGGCCACTTTACTGTTCATTTGACATTATGGGGGCCAGACTGTGGCCATCGGGAGTAGAAAAAGTCCCAGCATAAGTTGAAGTAAACCAATGCCCCATCTTCGGTGTCAGTGAGAGGAATTGTGCCCCATCACTTGTGTCTTTGGGAGGAATTATGCCCCAATAATTGGTGTCATTGGTAGGAATTGTGCCCCGTCATTGGTCCCCATTGTTGATGTCATTGGGTGGGCATCATCTTTGGTGTCATTGCCCCCACTGTTGGTGTCATTATGAGTAACTGTGCCCCTTTGTTGGTGTTAGTGAATGAAATAGTTCCCCAAGGGCCGGATAAAAGCAAACAAAGGACCGCAGTTTGGAGACCACTGCCCTAAACCATAATGTAGAACAATCTTTGTTTTTAGGTCATTTGAGTGTTTTTTTGAGGCCCCTATGTTGCCACTCTTCAGAGGAGAGTCAGAGAACAACTTGCAATTGGCCACCTTAAATACCTTTTCTCATGATTGGATGCACCTGTCTATGAAGTTCAAGGCTAATTTCCTCGGAAGTGGAGGTTGTCGTGTTTTTGGGTCTCTCTAGAGATGACAGCGGGGAAGATGAAGAGGATGACCCCCCTCATTCTGATTATTCTGGGGGTATCAGGGGTGGAGTGTGATGGTAATAATCACTGAGTAATCAGTCTGGCTGACTAGGAGTGAGTGAAGACACCTGCTGAGATCGCCTTTCAATTGATTATTACATGCTGTTTTTTGATTGCTCTGGGGTAAGAGTTTACTCAAGAGGGGGTTCCTATCTACACAACCCCCCTCCATCTTCTTTGAGCACACGTGTGGAGGTGTTATCTTCTGTGTACAACAAGATTTCTTTATCTTCTGGGATTAAGCAGACTCTTACCATATTTTTATATCCATCACATTTCTGTACAAGTGTGATTTCACAACATGGACACTTATTAATCAGAGAGAGAGTATATGTTTTGTGATATATACATGTACAAGCGCTACCTGGTTTATATTTATATTTATGATTATTTATATTTATATCTACCTTTATTTATATTTACCCCCTTTTTTATGTTTTGACTGGTTCGGAGAAAGCCTGTATTGTAAGGTATTTTTATTTTTTTATTATTGAAAATTAGCAATTTACAAACCTCAAACAGAAAGGGGGTAAATTTACAAAGCTAGTATCTGACCCACTACCAATGTTTCCTTTTACTGCATTGATACTGTATGTCTTGTACCTAATCTAATTAGATCATGCCCATATATTTTTTTCAATTGAGTTTCTGATACTGCAGAGTTTTAATACCCATGATGTTTGAAAAATGTTAAATGTGAGAAAAACAGTTTTAGTATTTAAAAATTGGATTGAGAATAGTTTATTAAATTTGCACTGCAAAAATGCCATCCGTAAAATATATGATTGCGCCCCTTGTTGTAGATTGGGAGATAATATGGATCATAGACCAGCAAAATTACATTGGTGCAGTACTGATGGGGTTATCAGCCGTCTGACTGTTACTATATTCAGTTGAGTGTTGGACCATCTGGTGGCACAAGCTTCTAGAAGACCCAAATGCCTGGCTCTAGAATGACATTCCCAGGCTTTGGCATGACACAAACAGATCTTTTCTGGCCTCTTTCCTTGCTTTCTGAGTAGTCCAGCCAGGGATGAGTCCATAGTAGCAGCACAAAGAACTCTTTGATGTTCTTTTTTTTTTCCACCTCTTTTGATGGTGTGGAATGCATTCTCTCTTGTGTGCTCAAGTCGACATTGTCCTTTCATGGTAAAACAAGGTTGAATTGCCATGCCTAAATATGTTTTCTACAGGGATGTACATGCCAGCTTTAATACAGCTCACATGCCAGCTCTTATCCTTCTTGTTTTCTGTGTGCCAACTAGAAGGTATGCGCCAACTGTCAAGCAATCCACTTTTGGTTTAAAGGGACTTCTCTACTTGTATAAGACTTCAGAATGAATCTTTTGCCAAGGAATAGAAAGCTTGGTTGTGACACACAAATCTTTAGTTACATAGTTAATAAGGTTGAAAAAAAAGATGCATATCCTTACATTTCAACCTAATACATACTCCAATGGGTTTGGTTTAGAGGAAAGCAAAACAGTAAAATACAGTGCATAGAAGTGAGTCGGTAACCTAGGAAAGAATGGGATTCTTACTTGAAATGCATTTTCATGCAGTAAAATTGCTGTGTTTCCCTGCAAGAAAAATAGAACTAAATAACAAGGTTCACTTTCTTAGTGTGGTCCGCCTAACCCCAGCTGAAAGAATGCATTAAAAACTTAAACACTGGTGGTGGTGGATTGATACAGTTCCCTATGGTTTAAAGGCAAGGTTGACATCCCTAGTGGGCAAGATTTTGGGGGATGCAAAGTGTCCCAAATCTCACTGTGATATTGCACATTTCTTATGATACTAGAAGTATTTAGAATTCCACATCATCTTATCCGAGGATGGTGACATGACTCTACACCCTACACTAATTAGGAAGCCAGAGGGGGAGGTATGTTATCTAACCTGTGGCTGTTTCACCTATAACTTGCCCAGTAAACACAAGCGGCACATGTGCCATGCATAGAGATGGGCTTGGGCATCATCCAAACTCATCTCTATTCAGAATATCAAAATGCAGTTTGGTAAATTCAATCAGCTGTGGGCCGGGTCACTTCTCTGCCCCCCTTCCCCCTCCACAGCAACATAAACCAATGACATTGACTTAACGTGGGCTTACGTGTGTCCATATAAGGGCATGGAGGTCATCCTGCCCTTTTGTTTACATGTGCTGCAGGGTGGAAATGACCCAACCCACAGTTCAATGGATTAAAAAAAAGAACAATTTGATAGTTTACCTAGAGATACGTTTGGAGGACGCTTGAATCCATCTTTAGTCATGAGCATTTTCATTCCCAGTATCGGTCAGGACACACATTCTCTGACAGACTTCCAATGAATGATTCTGACACTGTGCATGCTTGCCAACACCTCCTAGAGTAAGTCGGCCATATATGGATCGAAATTAGGCCTGTTCAGTGGAGACTGGATCGATTTCGATCCATGTATGGATAGGCTGATCGTAACCAAGGCGATCCATTGATCAATTTGGGTGAAACCAGTCTGATTTTTCTAACTAGCTTCTAGCACTAATCAGTGTATTCTGCTGGCCAAGAAAGCACCCTGTGCCCCCCCCCCCTGTTGGCAGAACATAATAGCGCTGTGGGAAGCAATTTTTATTTGCTCTACCCATGGCAGAAGGAAAGAAAATCAATTAATTTTTTGCTTGCTTTAGTCATATATAGCCTCTTTCAAGAATTACACATGGCATTTGTTCTCCGCAAACAATGAAGCAATGATTGCCTGATATTGATTTGCTTGTCCTTGCAATGCAAAATGCTCCATTTTCCCATTAGGTTTTTTAATGTCAGTCACATTCTACAGGTAAAGAGTTTATGCAGCAAAATGTTGTTCCACCCTTTCACTAGTCATTTTTATGGAACAATTAACTTCACTTTGCTTCAAAGAAACCTTGTATAAATGGGCATGTCACAAAGTAGTCTAAGCCTGAACCCAGCTGGTCACTAGGGAGCCACGCAAAGCATAACTTATTTGTGATGTTTTTTTTTTCATTTTTTGCTTTGGGCTACCAGTTAGCTGAGCCATTTTTATTTCTTTAGTTGACCTAATGATGGTAGAGGAGATTCAATGTACAAAAATAGACAACAGACTGAGCAGAGAAAGTAAGAGAGAGGCCCTTCAGGGACTACAGCTGTTGACCTTTCTTGCCACTTTTGCTCAGAGAGTACCAGAGTACAAATTAGTGCTGCAGAGCTTGGTCTTGAAGGCTATTATTGGCATCAGGGTGGGCAGACTGCACATGGGTGGCATGGATATGACTTCTGTACGCAACTTCCAAACACAACACTGATAAAAGGTTGTTTTCATGCCCTGTCAGCTGCATGAAATTTAGACTTGCGTAAAGCAAAAAAAATCTTAACTACAGGAGCTCTGCTGTGAGAATTTTAAACAGATTATTGAAGTAAATACTACGTCCGAAAGAGCAGAAAGATTTTATATATTGTAATGCATAGGCGTGCGCAGGGGGTGTGCCAGGTGAGCCTGGGCACACCCCAATCACTATGTGCAGTGCTTATTACCCCTACGGACCAGACGGCTTCCCCCGTTTTGGCCGTGCAGTACTGCTGTTTCAGGATGGAGATTGGGGAAAAGGGGCTAGTAAATATGTCATTTACCAGCCCCCTCCTTTTCTAGATGTGAACATGAGAACACTGTGAACACACTGAAGCATAGAAAACACAGTTTACTATGTTTCAACTGTGAATAGACACAGTGGGGTTTATTTACTAAAGATAGAGAGGGCAAAATTAGTCACAATTCTGCAGAGAAACCAATCCGCTTCTAACCTCAGATTGTTTTATTAAGCTTTAGCAATGAAACCTGGAAGCCATCTCCTTTTATCTTCAGAATTGCGACTAATTTTGCCCTCCCTAGCTTTGGTAAATAAACCCCACTCTGTGTGCATTCACAATTGAAGCATAGTAAACAGTGTTTACCATGCTTCAGTTTGTGAATGAACAGGAAGCCGCTTAGCACAGAGCACTTCCCATTCATTCACTGTCCCATGTAGCTAAGGATGCAGTAAAAGGCATTCGTGTTTGAGCTTTGGGGTGCACACCCTAATGCAATAGGCTGCACACATCTATGTTGTAAGGGGTAAATGCTCAACTGTATTGCCAGTGGTAAATCATGCAGAAGACCCAGGAATAGTCCAAGCAGAACAGTCTTGCACTTTTTTATTTCAGAAAACAAAAAGGTTTTCAATACAGGAAGGCTTTACACAGCGAGGCCACAGTATAAAACATGTGCTTGTCCAAGACATTACCTAAACTCAAGTAATTTCTTGATTAATCATCCCCCCCCCCCCCCAAAAAAAAATCCTAAAAAATAGGCAGCACTTTTAACTTTTTTAGTGTTCTGCACTTAGAACGCTGATGTACAAAAGGGGAGCTGTGATGTGTTCTAGCACAAACATGAGATTCAGATCTCTTCCAGAAGAAAATTTACCAATTTCCATTACATAGTGCTGGGCTCTTGAATTAAAATTTACAAAGGCAAAAGTCCAGCCTATTGAAAATGATGGCTTCTTTCGTACAATGATACGATGCAGGAATTGGTGTAGCCATGAAGGGACAGAAATTTTTGTTGTTTGTCGGATTACCAAGTGAAAGCATCTGAAAAAAGAAAACTAATGCAGCCAACACGTCTAAGAACTAGTGAGCCACAATTTATTTTTGTTTAAGGGCTCTTTCACACGGGCGGTTCGTTCAGGTACGCCTGCCAGTTTTTTAGGCGTACCTGAACGGGCGCTCCGTGCTCCTCTATGGAGCCGCGGATGTCAGCGGTGACATGCCCGCTGACATCCGACCCGCCAAAGTGTGACGGAGGAAAAACCTACTTTTCCATCCGTCTGGCGGATCAGATTGGGTAAACACGGACAGCCGGTCCGTGTTCATCCGATCCCCCCATAGGGGAGAGCAGAGAAAAGACAGGGTGGTCCCTGCACAGTGTGCGGGGACCGCCCTGTCATCCGCAGGCTCAGCGGGGATCAACGGAGCGATCCCCGCTGAGCAAGCGGAAGTTCACGGGGTGGATCAGTAATGATGTGAAAGGGGCCTTAGGGTTTAAATATGCTCATTAAAGTGGAGCTCCAGGCTCCCCCCAAAAAAGATAAAAGTCAACAGCTACAACTACTGTAGCTGCTCATGTTTAGTATAAGGACACTTACCTGCCCCTGGATCCAGAAATGTCCTCACCCAAGCAGATTCTTCAACTGGCTTCGGGTGCAGGAGCCGGCTTCTGAAGTAAGGGAATAAGGAAGTGAAGCGGGGCTTACCTTTTTTGGTGGAGCTTCACTTTAATTAACCACTCGGTTGAATCAAGCCATAACAAGCACACCCTTTAAAGGGGTTGTAAAGGTTTGTTTTTTTATTTTCTAAGTAGGTTCCTTTAAGCTAGTGTCAAAAATAGGTAAAAAAAAGTGCAACCAAAAAAATATATATTGGATAGAACCAAACAAAGTGTCCTGTGTAAAAAATAAGTAGATATAAATAACCATAACATATAACAATATGGTGTAACACTCAAGTAAAAAAGTGCAAGTGAATATAATACAGAGAAAATAGTCCACTGTAGATGATATGGAATAGATCTAATCACAAAGTAAATTCATCAAACAAAAGTATTCCCAAGGTTTTCAGCCGTTGGTATATATTCAGACAGAGAGGCCGCTTACCAGATTTGATGGACCTCTATTACGGAGGTCATGTAGGCTCATCAGAAACCAGGGGTCACTCAAAGAGATCCTCTATGGCTGCACTCTGGTATGCGATCGTGTCTGCCTTCTTTGAAACTTCCAGGTGCTGTGCTGGATCCTATACCAAACACTCACGGCTTCCAAAATCATTTTACAATGGGATGGCGTGGTGGACAAATATATTTAGAGGGAAAGCAAAAAAAGCTTTATGGTGCAGTATTACTTTGGGTATTCCAAAAATCTCTTTATTGAAAAAGTAGGTTCAACCGACATCAATAAAAAGCTTGTTTAAGCAGAACAATTTTAAAAGCAGGATAAAAAACTTCCAGCTACGGCTTCAGCCGATCTGCTGGGGCGTGGTGACGTCAGATGTTAGTTGCTCCGCCTGACGCTGCGTTTTTCCTCAACAGGTATCAACAGGGATAGGAGGCAATATCCCTGTTGATGCCTGTTGAGGAGAAACGCAGTGTCGGGCGGAGCAACTAACATCTGATGTCACCCCCCCTCAGCAGATTGGCTGAAGCCGTAGCTGGAAGTTTTTTATCCTGCTTTTAAAATTGTTCTGCTTAAACAAGCTTTTTATTGATGTCGGTTGAACCTACTTTTTCAAAAAAGGGGTTTTTGGAATACCCAAAGTAATACTGCACCATAAAGCTTTTTTTGCTTTCCCTCTAAATATATTTGTCCACCACGCCATCCCATTGGAAATTGATTTTGGAAGCCGTGAGTGTTCGGTATAGGATCCAGCACAGCACCTGGAAGTTTCAAAGAAGGCAGACACGATCGCATACCAGAGTGCAGCCATAGAGGATCTCTTTGAGTGACCCCTGGTTTCTGATGAGCCTACATGACCTCCGTAATAGAGGTCCATCAAATCTGGTAAGGGGCCTCTCTGTCTGAATATATACCAACGGCTGAAAACCTTGGGAATACTTTTGTTTGATGAATTTACTTTGTGATTACATCTAATCCATATCATCTACAGTGGACTATTTTCTCTGTATTATATTCACTTGCACTTTTTCACTTGAGTGTTACACCATATTGTTATATTTTATGGTTATTTATATCTACTTATTTTTTACACAGGACACTTTGTTTGGTTCTATCCAATATATATTTTTTTGGTTGCGCATTGTTTTACCTATTTTTGACATATTTTGTTTAGCTGTATATTCCAGCTTTTTGTATTCTTGCAGCGCCAATCAATTCTTTTATTGACACCACCCTTTTCTTTCCGCCAGGTTGAAAACGCCTAATAGCAAATTTAAATGTGAGACATGATACCTAGTTTTTGTCTTCTTTTGATAACTCATTAGATCTCACTTGAAACATTTTGTAGCACTTGCTGCATTGATCACTATTTGGGAGGAAGCGCAGATTGCCCACGCTTTACACTCCTTTAAGCTAGTGCATTGTTGGTTCACTTACCTTTTCCTTTGATTTGCCTTCTAAATGTTTTTTTTCTTTGTCTGAATTTCTCACTTCCTGTTCCTCGTTAGTAAGCTTGCCCCCATCACCCGAGCCGTTCTGGCTGGGGGTTAGTCAGCGTGCTCACCCCCTCCCTTGGGACTACATGCCTGCGGGGAGATGTAGTCCTAAGGAAGGGGGCGAGCATGCTGACTAACCCCCAGCCAGAACGGCTCGGATGATGGGGGCAAGCTTACTGAGGAGGAACTGGAAGTGAGAAATTCAGACAAAGAAAAACACATTTAGAAGGGAAATAGAAGGAAAAGGTAAGTGAACCAACAATGCACTAGCTTAAAGGAACCTATTTCGAAAATAAAAACCGAACATTTACAACCCCTTTAAATCAGAAAAAAGTCTAAAAAGCCCAATTCGATACGTAAATGTCTGAGCAATTTAAACTGTCAGGGAGGATTCATGAGGAAAGCAGTTTTAAATGTCACCATCTTAAAGCAAGACCCTGGAAACCTCTACTAGAAACAGAGGCAGGAAACTTCAAGTCAATCATTTAAAGATGTAAGCTGAGCAGAGGACACATTCACGCAATTTACAGCTATTTTCACTACATTTCCACATACTTTGCATGTCATTCCTGTTGTGGATTATGCTCCCTTGAGATCTTTTGGTTACATCTTCCTTTTGTGTAAAAAAATATATATAATATCAGCTATGGCATCATTCTGAGATGTAGGAATAAAATCATTTCTGGAGTTTGTATGGCTTACATGATGCAGATTTTGTTGGTAATGTTAATTACATATGGAATGTGTGTTTTCTGGCCTAGAGGACTCTGGCATTTAAGAACACACTAAAAAATATTTTCATTAAATGGGCATTTTAAAAGAGAAAATCTGGTCTTTTTGATTGCAGTGTGTTTTAGGCATTTTTAGATGATAGAACATTCTATATAGGTTTAGGTTCACATTAAAGCAATTTGTCATGTGACACATTGGGCCCAATTTGGACATTTTCACTTAGGGGTGCTTTGTGGAGCCGCACCGATTTGTAAAAGTAGTTCCTGCACTGCTTTTTCCGATTTCAGGTGCGACTTCAATAGACATCTGTGCTTGAAGCCACACAGATGTCTATCAAGTAGCACCTGAAATATCTCTGACCTTGCTACTTTGAAATCACACTACTTCACTTGAAGTAGCGCAACTTCAAAGTAGCATCAATGTGAACCAGGGCTTACTCATGGTTAGTGTTTGGCTGAAGCCATTTCTTATCAATCAACTGTGTTTACTCTTTTTAAATCATAATTGCAACAGAAACTACCCAAATAACCGTAATCAAAAGTTTACATACCCTGGTGATTTTGGTCTGATAACATGCACACAAGTTGACACAAAGGGGTTTGAATGGCTATTAGACGCAACCATCCTCATCTGTGATTTGTTCTCTTGTAATTAGAGTGTGTGTATGAAAAGTCAATGAGTTTCTGGACTCCCAACAGACCCTTGCATCTTTCACCCAGTGCTGCACTGACGTTTCTGGATTCTGAGTCATAGGGAAAGCAAAAGAATTGTCAAAGGATCTGCAGGAAAAGGTATTTGAACTGTATAAAACAGGAAAGGGATATAAAAAGATAGCCAAGGATTTGAGAATGTTAATCAGCAGTGTTGAGTCGACACGGCCTATGATGAAAGGTACACTATTCCTAATGTGAAACACGGAGGTGGATCGCTGACGTTTTGGGGATATGCGAGCTACAAAGGCACAGGAAATTTGGTCAAAATTGATGGCAACATGAATGTAGTATGTCATCAAAAAATACTGGAGAAACATTTGCATTCATCAGCCAGGAAGCTGTGCATGGGACGTATTTGGACATGACAATGATCCAAAACACAAAGCCAAGTCGACCCGTCATTGGCTATAGCAGAATAAAGTGAAGGTTCTGGAGTGGCCATCTCAATCTTCTGACCTCAATGTCATTGAGCCACTCTGGGGAGATCTCAAAACGTGCAATTCATGCAAGACAGCCAAAGAATTTACAGGAACTGGAGGCTTTTTGCCAAGAGGAATGGGCAGCTTTACCATCTGAGAAGATAAAGAGCCTCATCCACAAATACCACAAAAGACTTCAAGCTATCATTTATGTTAAAGGGGGCAATACACGGTTTTAAGAACTGGGGTATGTAAACTTTTGATCAGAGTCATTTGGGTAGTTTCTGTTGCCATTATGATTTAAAAACAGTAAACACAGTTGATTGATAATAAATGGCTTCAGCCAAACACTAACCATGAGTGAAAAAAGTTTTTGTGTTATCATTCATATTCTCTGAAAAATGGCCAAGAAATCATGAATTCATATACACGTATATGAGTGAGTGAGTGAGTGAAAAACTTATATAGCGCAACACATGCGAACTGAATCGCCTCTGGGCACTGAATCGATTCCATGCGTAAATCCACTCCGCCCTCAGAAGAGATGGGTTTTAATCCTTCTCCTGAAGGCCAAGTGGTTCACCTCCAATCGAATGGTGGTTGGTAGATTGTTCCACAGACGAGGTCCCTGGACTGCAAATCTTCGTTCTCCTTTGGACTTGTATCTGGCTTTGGGTATCTGGAATAGATTTTGATTGGTGGATCGCAGAACGCGATTGGGGTTGTGAGCTTTTTTTTTTTCGCATAGATATTGGGGGGCGTTTCCTTGAATACACTTATGCATTAGGCAGAGTGCCTTGAAAGTGATTCTGTCTTTTACTGGCAACCAATGAAGGGATCTCAGTGAAGGTGAGATTGATTCCCATGTTTTTTTGCCGGTCACTAAATTGAGAGGCCGTGTTTTGGACAACTTGCAGACGATTGATTTGTTATTTGGGGAGATAGAGGGCATTTGCATAGTCGAGTCTGGAATTGATAATTGTTCCCACCATGACTGCAATGTCTTCTTTTGGGATAAAGGGGGTGAGTCTGCATAGTAGGCGCAGCAGATGGTGCGATCCGCTGGCTACTGACCCTATTTGTGCATCCATTGTCATGTTGGTGTCGAAAATGACTCCGAGACTTTTGACTTTGGTGCTAGGGTTGATAGTTTTACCCAGAATGGGCGGGGGTGTCCACGAGCCGTTGAGTTTAAGATAACGCTTTGCAATCCAGTTGTCTATCAAAGTAAGGCATTTCTCAAGTCCGAGATAATGATCCTTTTTGTTGCTTATGCGAAAATACAGTTGTGTGTCATCCGCATAAGAGTGGTAAAGTAACTTCTGGTTACTAATGATTTCAAAAAGAGGGCGGAGATAGATGTTAAACAGTACGGGCGACAAAGGGGATCCCTGAGGGACTCCGCAAGACACTACGTGTTTTTCAGAAGTGAAAGGCCCCAGTTTAACTATTTGTGATCGGTTTTCCAAAAAGGAGGAGAACCAAGCTAAATCACCTTCCGTGACTCTGGCTACTTCAGCTAGCCGAGTCAGTAGTAGTCCATGGTCTACAGTGTCAAAAGCAGCGCTTAGGTCCAACAGTACCAGAAGACAAGATTCTCCTTAGTCTGCTGCCTCGAGGGCGTCATCCCATATTTTGAGCAGCGATGTTTCTGTTTCGTGACCAGGACGGAAACCCGATTGAAACGGATCAAGTAATTTATGAGTGTCTAAATGATGTTGTAGCTGTTGTACAATTTCTTTCTCCATTACCTTGGAGAAGACATTTAGAGCTGTTATGGGTCAACGGTTGTTTGACTCCTTGGGGTCGAGGGAGTTTTTTTTTAGAATTGGTTTTATTATACCTTGTTTCAGCAAGGTGGGCACCATGCCCTCCTTGAACGATTGGTTTGAGTTGCGTGATAGCTGGTGCCAATACATCGGCACATTCTTTCAGCAGTTTTGTGGGGATGATATCATTGGGCGCTGTGCTGTTTTTCCGCAGAGAACCGATGATATTTTTAGTGGCATTGATGGGTTTTAGGGAGAAGTTAGTGGATTGCGGTGGTTTTATGTGGGTATTAGATTTGTGATTTGGGGAGGGGTTGATGACTGTTCTATTTTGCTGAATAGTTTCCCGGACTTTTTCAATTTTATTAATGAAATAATCCGATAATTTGTTGCAAAGTTCTTGTGAATCGGAATTGGGGGCCTCTAAACAAGCTGGGTTCATAGTCTGAGTGACCAGCTTGAAGAGTTTGCGGGCATTAGCGATGATGTTGGAAAAGTGATTTTTTTTGGCCATAAAATATATGTGTGTATGTATGTATGTATGTATGTATGTATGTATGTATGTATGTATGTATGTATGTATATATATATATATGTATATATATATATATATATATATATATATATATATATATGTGTATATATATATATATATATATATATATATATAATTTTTTTTCTTTTTTATTAAAGGGCCCAGAGGTCCCCAAATAGCTACCCCCCTTTTTTTAATATATATTTGTAAGGGGCCCAGAGGTCCCCAGAGCAACCACCCCAATTCGTAGCACCCCCTTCTTCTCAATTCACGCCCCTCTCAATTTTCTCAAATAGCGGCGGCACCCCCCTCTTCTCACTTTGCGGCAGCCCCCCCTCTTCTCAACTTGAGGCGGTAACCCCACCCCCCGGGTTCTCTGTTCCAGGGGGCCCATGCCTGAAGCTGTGTAAGGGGCCCCATAATTCCTGATGGTGACCCTGCCCACCAAAACCATGCCCACCAAAACCAGTCAGTGACATTGGTCCCGAGTGCTGATTGGATGCCGGCCGGCTGCTGGTTTTCCATTCGACAGAAGCTGGACAGGCTGCTGTACACACTGGTTGGCTGTTGGCCACTTGCTGTTGAACCGGTTGATATTCTGCCAGTGTGTACCAGCCTTCAGTCACCAGGACAAACGGAGAAGATAAATCTACCTAGTAGGGACACAGCAATAAAAACCAAAGAGTGGTTTTAGCATATCTTTACTCTATCCAAAAAAAACTGCTTTAGCTACACTTTACCAGCTCTTTTGAAAGGAATGATTATTGATCCTTAAAAATGTTACTATTTACCTTTGTTTCATTACGATTTCATGCTGGCTTGTATATATGTAAAAATGTGAGTATACAACAAATACATTACTGCAATGGCCCTTGCTAAGAACAATGTTTAATTAGAAGGACAGAATCATTTTTGTGTGTCCTCGGTCATGCCTGATGGATGTACATCTCTGTTAATCCTGCCTGACCCGCATTTTTCTTCCCCAGACAATCCTGCTTGAAAATGGTTAAACTCCCTGGGAAGGATGTTGGAGTCACAACAAGGAATGGAAAAGAATTTTAAGCAGACACATGAGCGCTCCCTGGACACGGCTGTGAAACATACAGTTTGGAGCCATTGAAAACAGCTCAAGCTGTAAGATAAAGCACTCAGCATTGTTTTCCTGCACACAGGACATGATACATGACAGTAATGATGTATGTATTATCAAAGGATTAGGCTTTTGGCCATGAGACAGGTATTTCATTCTTAAGGTCTACAGAGTCCAAGAGAAACAAAGGAATGCTGAGTCGTATTTACAATGTATTGTTTGCCTTTTTCTAGGGTAATATATTATCATCTTGTATTTTTTTTTCTTTGGTCATCTTAAAGAACTACACTTGGGCCCCTTTCATACTGACAAGTTTTTCAGGCGGTTCAGCACTAAAAATAGCGCTGCTAAACCGCCTGAAAAACTCTTGCCCTGCAGTCTTGAGTGTGAAAGCCTGAAGGCTTTCACACTTAAGCGGTGCGCTAGCAGGACCGCTCCAAAAGTCCTGCTAGTCGCATCTTTGGAGCGGTATAGGAGCTGGGTGTTTACCGCTTTTATACCGCTCCTTCCCATTGAAATCATTCTTTTGGGTCACTTTTCGGGTCATTCTTTTGTAAAAAGAATTGGTAAGGGGTACACTGGCGGCGATCTGCGATTTTTATCGGTACTGCGACCTTATGGCGGAAACTTCAGACACTTTTTTCAAATTTTTGGGACCATTGGCATTTTTATAGCGATCAGTGCTATAAAAATGCATTGATTACTGTAAAAATGTCACTGCCAGGGAAGGGGTTAACACTAGGGGGCGATCAAGGGGTTAATTATGTTCCCTCATTGTGTTCTAAACTGAAGGGGGGTGGGACTGACTAGGGGAAATGACAGATCGCTGTTCATACATTGCATGAACATGCGATCAGTAATTTCTCCCCCTGAAAGAACCCAGGAGCTGTGTGTTTACACACACAGCTCCCGGTTCTCGCTCTGTAACGAGTGATTGCGGGTGCCCGGCAGTGATCGCGCCCGCCGGGCACTCGCATCGGCACCAGGGGCGAGCGTGCAAAATCACGTTATATTGAGCAGCCGAATCGACCTGCCGCCGTAAAACTATGGTGGACGGTCGGCAAGCGGTTAATAAAGGACTTGTCCCAAGCTGTCTCCTGTAGTTTTTAATATTTTGACACTTTTTTGGTGAAATGGTAGGAGTACAGTGTACCCCTTACCAATGCTTTTTACAAAAGAATGACCCGAAAAGTGACCCAAAAAGTGTACAACAATGTGTGATGACCTAAAAAGTAAATTTCATCAGATTATGCCACATGTAGTGGTTATCATTTTTAATGTGTCATTTTAATTACATACATGCATTTGTGACAGCTGCAGGGCAGTGTAGGACATGGCAGTAAGGAAGTGTCACACTGAGATCACTGAGCCTGAGAAGGATGTGACTGCTGGATCATCTTCATGTGAGAGAGACTGTTGTGTCTGCGCAGGGGGCGAGCTAAGGTCACATGGGGATTACTGTGTCAGCAAAGCTGCACACTTTCACTAATAATGTAAATTTCCTTCCGTTGTATAGTATATATTATTCTTTATCTTGTAAAGACAGGAAGTTTAGTGGGAGAGGATTCATGGACATTAGTGATGACCTTCTCAGAAAGGATCAGAATACTTGGTTTAATTTTGTAAACTATACAGGAAAAAGTTATTCTTTCCATTCACAATTTTCCGATTAGCAACTGATCACAATTGGTGTTGGGTAGGTAAGCCACCTTTTGTAAGAATTATTTTTAATATATAGCAGAGGGTCTTAGCCAATGGGATCTATACTACTTTTAGCTAGCTTGTCTATTTGTGATTCGCCTTTGTATTCCATTTATTAAAAAAAAAAAAAAAAAAAAAAATCTGTATGATTATTTCATCTATTTTGTTCTCAGATATTCATATGTAAAGTAAAACAAAGCCATTGACTTATTTTGCAGTCACACTGGTAACCAAAAGGACTGGTGATAACGATTTTGACAGTTTGGTAAAGGGGTTATGGGGAGATTTTGAGAAAACCACTGGGGGTGTTTATCCCTTACACTATCACTATTTTGTTTTCAATTACTCCTGATCATCACTTGGGGGCTGTGCTCTTGTTTTTGTGAAAAATGTAATAAGTGTATATAGAGCACTAATAGGAGCCCTTGTTTACTTTCTGAATTGAACCGATTATTGTCACTACCTTAGGCCCTCTTTCACACGAGGCGGACTCCATCGCTATGGAGTCCGCCGGCTCAGCGGAAGATCTCTCCACAGATGTCCGCTGAGCCGGCGCAGATGTTCACTCAGCAGGGAGGGGCTTGTGCAGTGCCGCTATCTCCTATGGAGAGATCTGATCAAAAGGAAAGCATGTTCATTTTCAACAGATCACACCCGATCCGATATGGACGGATGGGGACATATCGCCACCCCGCCAAAATTAGACGATCGGGTCTCCGCTGACATCCGACGCTCTATAGGACTGCATGAAGCAGCCGTTCAGGTCCGCCAACAAAACTGACAGGTGGACCTGAACGGTCCGACCGTGTGAAAGGGACTTAGAGGTGGGCCTTTTCGCTTTCTTTTGTACTACCTGACCATGATCTTAACATTCGTACTGATCCCCTTTCACTCTAGTAGGAACAATAATTCTCAGAGACAGGTGAAATATCAGACTTCTTGACCTCATCTTAATGCATGGCCATATGGTGGACCGATAAAATCCAAATGACCAATTTGTCAGTTCAGGAATGGGAAGTCAATGGTATAGTTCTACAAGAGATTTCCTTTCACTTTTCGGCTTGGCGTCACTGATCATTCAGAAAAATCCAAGAAGCTGGCACATACATTAATCGAAATGTGGCTTGTCTCTGCTGAACCATAGTTATTATATAGTAGGTGAGGTTGAAAAAAAGACACAAGTCCATAAAGTCCAACCTATGCATGTGATTATATGTCAGTATTACCTTGTATATCCCTGTCTGTTGTGGTCATTCAGGTGCTTATCTAATAGTCTTGAAACCATCAATGCTCCCCACTGAGACCACAACCTGTGGAAGGGAATTTCACATCCTTGCCGATCTTACAGTAAAGAACCCTCTACGTAGTTTAAAGGTTAAACCTCCTTTCTTCTAATTTTTGGGGTTAGGTAGGGGGCAGTACAAAGAACCAATAGTTGGCCCAGTAATTTTACATGGAGGAGGAAATTGTTAAAGGTGTTCTATTGCTAGCTGCAGACCTAGTGTGCAGACAAAGTTGTCGATTGAAAATTAGGTTAATACTCCAGTGTTAACAAACAGAGAAATAAAAGGTGTATCATAAAGTCCATGTCAATAAAATGTCAAAAAAATGAATGAATCAATACAAAGTCCAATAAAAGTCCAATAGCACTTTAGCGGCAGCAAAATCCTAAAGCAGAAGCGGACTCTGAAAGATATGTACAAACAAAAATAAAAATGCGCCAAACTAAGTGCAGTAAGTGGGTATTTAATTCGAATAATTTGTACACAATAAAAATGGCTACTCACAAAACCAGTGATAACACAGGCATGTATAGGGAAAAACGGCTGGTCCGGTGTCACAACATGTCATCAACAGCTACACAGCAGGCTGGTCCCCTGGGCGATGGAAATGGAGGTCCAAGGTGTTCAGGAGCCTTTGGGGAACCCCAGAGAGTACAGGAGCCGTGGATGCTGTATCAAAAGCGGCGTGCGTTCCAGCGTGGAACGTAGCGCATCGCCGTACGACCGGAAGTGACGTAGGGACTCCAGGCAGCCAATGGGATGACGTGTTTCTCAGCCTCCGCTGGTTCATCAGATCCATGGATCTGTGTTATCACTGGTTTTGTGAGTAGCCATTTTTATTGTGTACAAATTATTCGAATTAAATACCCACTTACTGCACTTAGTTTGGCACATTTTTCTTTTTGTTTGTACATATACTGTAGGCCTGCAATTCTTAGGAATAACTCACTTAAATATGTCCAAACAAGAGTGTAATAGGCATCCCAGGTATGATAAAGTTTGAAACACCAAATCATAAAATTATAATATAATAAATAACTATAAATAATTATAACAAATGATAATGCAATTATAATAAAAATTATTCAATAATGTAATCAAATCAAAATCACTGAAATTTGCTCAGTTGCAGAATTGTCGCTGTCATTACTTTTATATTTTTATGACGGATTTCCCCACAAATCGCTATCGCTCAATTCTGCAAGTGATTGTAATTTATTATCGCTGTTTTCTAGCTGCTCTAAAATCACTTTTGACATAAAGGAACACTTTTGGTTGCTATGGACAATATACAGTTTGCAGGCACAAAAAAAATGTTTTTATTATATAAAACTACATGCAGGACACAGGGCAGACCACTAGGGACAAGGGGGTGGGTATTTTTTACATACAGTACTGTAATCTATAAGATTACAGTATACTGTATGTAATGTGTTTGTTTACTTTTTTGAATTTGCCGCCGGTCTCCGCCCCCGTGCGTCGTACCGTCGCAGGGAACGGAGATCAGCGGCACGCGGGCACTGTGTGAGTCGAATGGAGGACGCCGCTCGCTCACACAGCGGGGATGCATCGCTGGATCCAGGGACAAGGTAAGTACAGTAACCCTGCCTGGAAAAGGTAAGCCAGCGCGGGCTGCAGGCTCTGCACATCTACCCCGAGCATGACTCTGGGTTACCGATTTTTGCATTGAAAAACAACCCCCGAGTCACAATCGGGAATACCGCTAAGGGGGTTAATAAATATAACCATTACTAGACATACAACATTAGAATTCTACTATGACTTGTGGGCGGAGCATTCGACTAGAAATGTATGATTGTGGCATCGTACAATTTAGCTGCTTCGTAGAATCTTCTTAGAACATTTGACAGACACCATTAGCCTTCAATGACAGATTCAACCTTAATTAATTCAGACTTTCAGACAAATGCATTTTTTAACGAAACAAAATAAATAAAAATGAATTTCGGAACAAAATAATTGTATTTTTCGGACGAAAATTAAATTCCGAAACAAAATATTTCAGTGTGCACATGTCTAGTAGTCACAGAGGCAGGGCTGGCCCCAAAAAAACAACAACTCACGCCCACCAAAAGGTCCCACATCCCTTATTTTGTATCATGATAATTAAAACTAAAATGCATCGGGAAGTCAGATTTTGCACTAAACACTTAAGTGTGCACCTGGGTTAAGGGCTAGTGAAGTATATAGACAGGCTGCTAGGGTATACAGGTGGGCTACTATTGTATACAGACAGGCTAGTGTAGTATATGCAGAGCTTCCTTGTGCTGTGTACGGTCCCCTCTCTCCCCCAAGCTGGGCTTTCCCTGTCACCCCTCCAGATCACTTTGTTCAGGAATAGGTGTCAGCCGATTAGTATGCGGACGCTCTACACTTCTCCCTGAACACCCCCCTCCCCTCCTTCCATGGCCTGCACTCACCTGGCGCCACCCCTGCTCAGGAGCTTGTGTGAGAAAGCTCCTCCGGCTTTGTCGTACGGCGGATCAAGGGAGGAGACACGCTCACACTGATCTCTGGCAGTCACTGAAGCATCAGGTGCAGACTCAGTGATAGTCCTGTGGCTATGCGGGACAGCGCTGTGTCAGGAAGCCCATTAAATGCTCACTGAGTCTGCACTCGGTGCGGATCGTTTGGGTATCGGCGGTTTTGCTCTGCTGCCCCTTTCAACTTGCCGCCTGGGTCCCATGAATCCACTGGAAACCATGATAGGGTCAGTAAAATTGTTCTATGGAAGCATATAACTGGAATCAGCCACATCATACAATTTGTGTAAATAACAAAAAATTAAAAAAATTACACGCATGCTTAGTTAATCACATTACAGTGCATTCATCTTAATAAACAGGTAATGGTTTTTAAAAATGAGCTTGTCCAAATCTATATTAACAAAACATTTGGAAGAGGTGGTAATGGCCTAATTACTCATATTTAACAGCTTTAAATTATGAGCGCTTGGGGTTGTGAAAGAAATCAGCACTGCAGGCAGAGGGAAGTGTGGAATTCTGGTAAAAAATGTGAAATGGCGAGTGTATAACCACTACGATTCATTCTACACTACAGTATCTAATCTAGACAAAAGATGGGCGGAGGAGAGGCCTCGGGAAGGGATCCCAGGCAAGGTCACTGAACCACAGGGAGTCATCAGTCAAGCAGTCAGCTGCTGTGGATTTAGCTCAGTCCTTGTTCTCTGTGTCATTAGCAAAAGCCAATACTGTAGTTAATAGAAGGCCGTGGCAGGACGCTCCACTCTCATCATTGTCTCAGACATTCCACAATTAATAAAGAGCTGAATGAAGAGGTCAGGGATTTACTCTGTCTCATTAAAAGATTCTTAAGAAACACTTTAATGCAGCATTGATTAGTGCTCAGTTAGAAGTACCAGCAATTATTTTAAATTTTCACTTCGATGCTAAAAAGTAAAATAACTAACATCTAGAGTTGTTGAACTCCAGGCAGATATTTTTTATTTATTTTTTACACGCAAACATAAATACCTGAATCTTTCGCCATATTGGCTTCCGTCATCGTCAGCACAGCAACACTAGGAAAAAGAGAGCCAGCACTAGGAGCCAATTAGGCTGCATGTGCCGATGGGAGCTAAGTGACTTAAAATCAATATTCTGGCATTTAAACATTTAGGCCTCAAAAGATCATTACACATGTTTGAAAAATTACTTCTCCTCTTTGTTCTCGTTTAGCTCAGCTGTTGATGTTGTCAATATTCCTCCCATTAGGTCACTTCCTCCAGAAGGCTCACAATGCTAATGGGTGCCACTTGCCCTCCACAGACTTTTTTTTTTGGAGGTACTGCAAGGGTCAATTTCCAGAGGTTCCTAAACCCCATTACATCATCAACGGAAACCATATACTGTGCAGTGTTGCCAACCTACCAGATTGAAATTTACTGGCACGAAACCCGAAATTTACTGGCGCAGTCACGTTTTTACTGGCATTTCACAAAAGTTACTAAATTACATTGTTAGGTGCAAATTCTAGTATTTAGGTTACAAACAAGTATGCTAGGCAAATAGCAATGTGATTTAAGGTAAAAAAAATATTTTTGTTATTTTCGATATAATAAGGGAAAATTATTTAGTCACATCACCCCCTGCCTCCACCCCCCTTTGCCACCAACACTCCCTGCCTTTATCCACCTCTGCGGTGCCACAATCTCCCTCTGCCTCCAATCTCCCCCAGGCCCCCTGCCTCCATCGTCCCCTGCCTCAATCCCCCTCTGCGGTGCCACCAACAACCCGTGTCTCCATCCCCCACCCTCTGCAGTGCCACCAACACTCCCTGCCTCCTATCACCCCCTGCCACCAATCTCCCCCTGCCTCGCGTTGCAGCCACCATCACCCCCTGCCTCCAATCTCCATGCGCAGTTCCAAGCCAAACCGATCTTGGCTATTTTTACTGGCACATTCCCGCAACCACGGACATTTACGAACGGGGGAAAAAAGTGCCTGTTTTAACGAACTGTCCGTAAAAATACGGACGGTTGGCAACAGTGATACTGTGTGGGAACATTCAAAACACATTTACAGACACAACTGTATGGAGGGGACAATACTTGATCACATGACCATATAAAAAAAAAATGTAAATAAAGTTTTTTTTTCTAGGCAATAAAAAAACAACTGTATGAACATTAGTGTAGAGCTATTCATATATTATTACACTTTTCTCACGGTGTCTTCTGGCCTTGCCATGTATAATTCAAGTGTGGTGTTGGCTCCTTCAATGTCTGATCAGCAGAATTGAAACTGCAGAAGTGAGATAGTTACAAAAATCCTTTTCATTTTGTTTTACTGAAGAGGGATGTTTATTCTGTGCACAACGTGGTCCCTAAATACGAACCACACTACGTGGCATCAATCAGGTGTCTCCCTCAACACAATACCTGCTGTTTAAAGTAAACCTGTCACAAAGCAGTTTATTTTAAGCTGAGCATATGATGGAAAAAATGGATAGGCAGAAGTTACCTTATATAGGCAGAAACTGCATGTCAAAAAATTGGGCAGCTAAAGTTGTATGCACACTTTCCTGTAGTTAGATTTTTACTGGTCTTCCCTCATCATACTTTCCTACAAGTTATAATCTTTGACCCACTCCTTCTCCCAATCATTTTATAAGTCAGCGTGGCCACTCTCCATACTAAATAACCTGATAGGAGGGAGGGGACACCGGAAAAGTTGAAATTTGAATACAACCTCCGCTACATATTCCATGCTTCTACAGATCATACCGACGTACAGTTTAACTGAGATAACCTCTGACAGTGCACAGACACAGCAACAATGAACTCCCAATAACAGATCACAGTGAGGTTGATTTATTAAAAGGCAAATTAGACAAGGAAATTTCACCAAAAGCTTAGTGAATGTTGTGGAGCTCTGCTGACTGCTGTCATCTATGTGCAATCAAAAACCATATTGTGTTCTCTTTATTTTTCTTGCATGGAATTGGGTATTCTATGCAAAATACAATTTCACCATATTCACTAAGCACTGGGGAAAATTCCCTTTAAAAATGGAAACTTCACTTACAAAGTCAGCCTATTTACTTTAGTAAATCAAATTATTATTATTATTATTATTATTATACAGGATTTATTTAGCGCCAACAGTTTGCGCAGCACTTTACATCAGGGAAGACAGTACATTCACAATACAAATCAATACAGGAGGGATCAGAGGGCCCTGCTCGTTAGAGCTTACAATCTAGAAGCCAAGGACTCTTAATAGGTAACATTTGTAGATGTAAATTTGTCTGAAATTGCATTTTTTTTATATAAATATGAAGAAGTAATGTTCAATATCCAAGTAGACAGATTGGGAGACCACCTGTCACTTATTGCATTACAGATATTGTGATTTTTCAACTTACCAATTGAAGAGCCCGTAGCAATAATAAGGCAGCTACAGTTTTACTAACTTTTGTGAACTGTTTTTTTTTCTCAACTTCAGGTTCAAAGTGCTAAACCCATTGGTTGTCCATGCATTAGCACAATTCAGCAATGTTGGCATACAAACATATCTTTTTTTGTATGGAGCAAAATGTTTACATTTTGGAACTGCCTTATTCTTTAGTTCCAACAGGAAACTCCATCTGTTGAGGGAACATGGGAACCAACACTCAGAGCTGCCTCTTTTTTGTACTACTTAAAAGACTAGATTTTTCTGAACATAACTGGATATATATTTGAAAACCTTAAATAAATGGAGCTGCCTCCTTTCTGCTGCAAATCCCTCAATTGTCAGATACTAGTTGGCCACATATTACAGATTTTCTGTTATTGACAATGGAGACCGCCCTTTGCTCTTAAAATTGCTGCAACACTTATCCCAACGTATGCAACATCAAACTCTGGGTTCACACAATTCGAAGATCACTTTCCAACTGGTTTTCATGTACATGTTCCCCAACACTTGCAGAGGAACCCCCACACTGCCAAATTATAACAAGAGATGTCAGACAATGCTTGGTCCACATGCAGATTCTTTAAGTTTATAAGATACAGTGTATAGCTAGGATATTGTTATTTTTTATATTTACGCAACAAAAAATCCACTGTGACTTATATAAATAACAGCTATGTTCCAGAATGAAAAACTTAGTATTAATCTATTTTCCATTAATGCAAATCAAAGAGGTCCTCATTATTTTAAAGCGGTAGCAAACCCGCGCAGAAAAAAACCCTGCAAGGCAAAGGCATAATGAGCTAGTATGCATCGCATACTAGCTCATTATGAAATACTTACCTCAGAACGAAGCCCCTGTATCGGTGCCCGGGCCACGCCGAGGGAGCCGACATCTTGCCCTCG
Organism: Rana temporaria; assembly: GCF_905171775.1. Classification (NCBI taxonomy): domain Eukaryota; kingdom Metazoa; phylum Chordata; class Amphibia; order Anura; family Ranidae; genus Rana; species Rana temporaria. The sequence continues at coordinate 68,256,865 of NC_053497.1, forward strand.
GCGTGTCTTCCGGGTTTGCGGCTCCGGCGCTGTGAGTGGCAGGAGCGGCGATGATGTCACTCCTGTGCATACGCACATGAGTTTTCTTCCCGGCAAGGCTGCCAGACCTTATGATGGGGCATTCAGAGCGCATGCACCACGCTGACGTCAGCGGCTGCATGCATACAGGTACCTTATTATAGGCCAACATGTAGGTAAAAGTGTAAAACTTGGGTATACAACCGCTTTAATAACCATTTGTATAATAAATCAGAGGGTTGCTAGATGCAACAAAGTGCCAACTTGCCAAATTTTCTTTACAACATTAACAATCACATGTAAGCCGGGACTTTTTTGGGCACTAATTAAATAAATGTTGTAACATCTATATCAAAAATGGGTAAAAAATCACAATTCACATTCACATTTCTTTATTAATCAATAATGATAAAACCATACAACATGGCTGTTCCAATACCCAACATATGGTACAATATAACACCAATGTCTTCACATGTTACATGATCCATGTAGATTAAAACACCAACCAACAACACTGGAACCCACAAAGTCCAAAGTCACTTGGGGACAGTCACAAGGGTTGCCATTAATGCCAACAATTGGCTTCAGAATGCTTGTCTAGACTGCACCTTATGAGTATTATATGAAGGTGATTCTCGATACTCAAAGTGCAGACAGTCTGGTGCTCCAGGAGAACATATTGGCTTAATTTAGCTTGCTAGCATTTTGCTATTTACCTGGGTATATTCTGTGGGGTTCAATACTCTCCTTCTATATTCTTCTCCCTAGGTAATCCATTTTCCTTTCAAAGTCCAAAACCAATACATACTTATACCCAACCTATACTTCATATTTATATGTATGAATGTTATCGGGTACAGTCATTGTAAAAAATTATGTTGAAATATGTTTTGGCTAAAGTGTTTTTATATGTCAGTACTTGATACAGTAACCGAGTTAAGCAATTACAAGGCTAACTAACCCTTTCGCTGCCAGACCCTGTGCTCCATTTTGTTCACTCAGATGCAAAAATTAAAATTTTTCCCTTATGGCTTTCAGAATTTGTGAAAGACCCGCAAAACCATATATTTTCTGAAAGCATATGACCTCTAGAATAAAAAGAAGGCACTACAGATTTTTTAGACCCCCGCAGTATTTTCGCAAATTAATGTATTGGAAAAAAATACACTAAAACCATTATTAGCAGATAATTAGTAATTTGTATTCATATATTTTTGACAAAAGTTATATTGCTACATATCTTTGGTCAAAATAACCCAAATCAGTGTATATTATTTGGTCTTTGTGAGCCTAGGTTCACACTGACAGCAGGATTGAAATCATGCAAGCTCAGCTCATACATGTCAGTCTGACTTTGGGAGCAATTTCAAAGACATCTGTGCAGGTTTCTGAACAGTGGTCTGTACAAATCTCACCCCAAATCGCCAAAAGTAGTGCAGAAACTACTTTTTGGGAATCGGTAGGGCGCCACAAAGTTGGCATTGCACCGATTTAGAAGGTTCCATCGCCGGCAATAGCTGCTGATTTGGCACGTCAAATCGCATGCCAAATGGCATCAATGTGAACCTAGGCTGAAGGTTATAGAATCTACAAACTATGGTAGCAATCATTGAAAATGAATCACACCTGTTGTACTGACACACTAAGCCAGAAAAGTACAAATACCCTTAAATGACCCCTTTTTGGAGAGTAGACAATCCAAGGTATTTAGTCGTTTTTCAAGTTGTAATTTTTCCCACGATCCTTTGCAAAATGAAGATTTTTTTTTCACAAAATTGTCATAAGTTATTTCTCACACACAGCATATGTATACTTGCAATTACACCCCAAATACATTCTGCTACTTCTCCTGAGTATGGTGATACCACATGTGTAGGACCTTTACACAACCTGGCCACATACGGACGGCCAACATGCAGGGAGCACCATCAGGCGTTCTAGAAGCGTAAATTACACATCTAATTTCTTGACTACCTATTACAATTTTGAAGGCCCTGGAGCACCAGGATAATGGAAACGCATACAAAATGACCCCATTTTGGAAAACAAACACCCCAACATATATTCTATGAGGCATTATGAGTATTTTGAACATGTCATTTTTCCCCCACACATTTTTGGAAAATGTAGAATGAAAATGAAAACACATTTTTACAGCACTGACAGGCACTTATGAGGGTTTACTGATAGGGTGGCACTGATGAGCACTCACTAATGGGCACTGATGAGCACTCACTGATGTGCATTGATGGGCACTGTAGGGGTACTGCAGTGGCACTGTAGAGCACTGATGTCTCAGTAGGGCACTGTGATGGCACTGTAAGACACTGTGGGGACTGATGTGGCACTGATGAGCACTGTGGGTACAATCAAGCAAGGGCAAAATCAAGCAGCCTCACACTGCTTAAGAATCTTACTCCTCACTTCACACGATGCATCGGTGTGAGGAGAGGAGCTGAACCGGACATGACAGCGGTTTGTTGACATCCCTTTACACGATCCATGGTGCGCTGGGTCCTGAGGACCCAGCAGTCACTTACACTTCCCAGGGGATGCGCGAGAAGCGCATTCACAGGAGGATGTCAATAGACGCCCTTCCAAAACTATCTAGCCGCGCTGTAGCCGTCATTCGGCTATGGTGCGGTTGACAAGTGGTTACATTTTGACCTTTGATAACACCTAACATACATACTGTTCTACAATGACAACATTCACTCACTCTACTGTATATATGGAGTAGCGTTATTAGTAAAAAAGGATTTATTATCACTAAAGGCTGTCCCCACTCATCTCCATAACATGGGGTGGGGGGTAGAGTTGACCACAAATCGATCTCCTCCATCGAATGTGTGAGGGAGGGGTCTAGGAAGTTTCAAAGATGCAGAATTTCAACCACCACATCCTGATAAGCTGCAATATAATACATTTTTCTTTCTTGGGTTATGTTATACTTTAAATAGTACAATGAGAAAAATACAAATTTTTTTACCCTAAAAGAAGCAAACCTTCTGCAGTTGTGACACTTGCCATGCACTTTAGGCCCCACGGTGGGAGGATTAATGGCTGGTAAAGTATACCGGCCTCTATCACATTCCTCTTAAAGGGTCACTTAGGGAAAAACATTTTTAGCTGAAATGACTGTTTACAGGGTATAGAGACATAATAGTTAACTGATTCCTTTTAAAAATAGATAAAAACCAATCATATAATGTGCCTGCAGTTTCGTTTCGTTTTGCTGTTGTTTCCTGGTTCTCTGATGTACAGAGCCAGAGAGCCAATAGAGGGCAGTGATGGATTGTAAAACGAAACTGGATTGGTGCTGAGGAGTTTTAGACACACAGTAATCACACCTCCTTGATTAGTGACCACAGTGAGAAATCTCCCAGTACTGTGGTGATCAGGAAACAGACAACCAGGAAGTGTCCAGAACAGAGAGGAATTACAGCAACATCAAAGCAAAAACGAACAATGAGGACATGAAACCAGGACTGCAGTAAGGTAAAGGAAGCTATTTAGCTAAAAAAAAAAAAAAATTCCTTTAGTGACCCTTTAAATAAATAACGTCATCTGGCTAGCACCAGGCAGAGCATACTAAAAAATGTTTTTTGCTTTCATTCCCATGCAAAGCAACCTAAAAAGCAAAACATTAAAAGGCCCCTATAAAAGAAGGAATTGCAAGTTGTTGTTTTTTTTTTTTTTTATTGCATTAGTCTGAGGTTATAAAACATTATTTTAAACATTCTAGCAGCAGCTCGGTAGAGTTCAAGTAACAGTCTTCCCGAATAATGTGTACTTGTGTACTGAAGGAAGTCATTCACAACACAAACATTACCCAATATATTTTCAACAACTTTTTCCCATAATGATGCTTGCAAGCAGAATACTTTCAAACTTCACATTGTAATGACTGCTTGCTCCTATTTTAATTTAGGTTTTAAACAAACCAAACCTAACAGAGGCATCAGATGCAAAAAAAGAAAAAAAAATGCTGTGCCAATACTGCTATACAATATTGTATTTACTAAAGATTGTTTACTTGCACTGTGTTTTGAATAGGGTTCATTTTCAAACACCCGAAATAATAGGAGGAGGATGTTGGGGTCAGCTTGTCCACTACAGATGAGGTTTTAAAGTGATTGTAAAGTCTTTTTTTTTTTTTTTAACAAACATGTCATACTTCCCTCCTCTGTGCAGTTGGATTTGCACAGAGCAGCCTGGATCCTCCTTTTCTCGGGTCCCTCTTTCCTGCTCCTGGTCCCTCCCTCCTATTGAGTGCCCCTCAGTCAGAAGCTCTCTATGGGGGCACCCCAGCCAAATCAGAGCTTTGTGCATCCATTCAGACATGGACCCCCTGCCCTGGCCTCACCCCCTCTCTCCCCTGATTGGCTGACTGACAGCCGCGGGAGCCAATTGCGCCCCTGCTGTGTCTCAGCCAATCAAGAAGTGTGTCCTGGACAGCTTAGACACTTGTAGTCATCGATGGAGAGAGATAGAGCTCAGGTAAGTAATTAGGGGGTGCTGGGGAGTCTGCTACACACATAAGGTTTTTTAACTTAATGCATAGAATGCATTAAGATAAAAAACATTTTGCCTTTACAACTCATTTAAAGCGGAGCTCCACCTTAAAGTGGAACTCACGCTGATCAGAACCCTCCCCCCCTCCGGTGTCACATTTGACACCTTTCAGGGGGAGGGGGGTGCAGATACCTGTCTAAAGACAGGAATTTGCACCCACTTCCGGCCACAACAGTCTCTGGCAGACTGCGGGGATTACGTCACCTCCCGTCCAGTCCCGTTGTGTGCTGGGAACACTCGGCTCCCAGTACACAGCGGGAGTCAATCGGAAGGCGCAGCGTGACTCGCGCATGCGCCGTAGGGAACCGGGCAGTGAAGCCGGAGCGCTTCACTTCCTGGTTCCCTCACCGTGGATGGCGGGGGGAGCATCAGAGTGACGAGCGATCGCTTGTCCTCTGCTGCGGACGACGCTGGACTCAATGCTTATAACATTGTATAGGAGGCAGAACGTCTCTGTATAGAGAAAGAGGATAACCCTCAGAATTTAATTTAGAGAATTGTCTGGCAAAGGTTCTACTTTGGGTCAACTGTTACATTCATTCTTTGCACAAGGAGACTTTCATAAATAGCGACAGATGCCAAGTCAGATACATTTTTCTACATATCAGTCTATGTCTGTGCTACAGTATAAGCCAGCTAGATGTACTATGACTGCAGAAGTATAAAGATTTACATGTCAAGTGGCAAAAGGTGAATAGCTTGCACAGTAAAAGTCGTGTGTAGGCTTAGATATACAAGTACTTAAACGGTTGAAAATGTTGGTGAATGAAAGTTAATCAAGGAAAATGGAAGCATATCCTATTTATATATTTGTAAGAAACGTGTACCATTGTGTTGTGCAGTCAAATAAACCAGACAAGAAAAAAAGATCATTTTGAGCACGCTACAAACCCTAGCAAAAAAGGAGCAGGAAAAGCACATCTGCTCCCTCTAGTGGTGAAATAGAATTGGAATACATAAATGTCTGCCCCACTCACTCCACTGCATAAACACAGTATATGTATATATACATATCTATCTCTCAAGTTCTAGCAAGAGTAATGTGTACTGTAGCAACATTTCCATTATTTAATTGGCTCCACGCATTCACTTAAATTGCCTTTGTCTGAAAAAGTTAGTGTAAATCATGGAAAAAGTCAACTTCTAGAACTAATGTGCAGTTTATGGCTAGTCAAGTTGTAGAAATACAGTGCTTCTTAAGGTAATTAGGCACCTTCACGGCAAGGTATTTGGATGTAAATTTTGCATTTATTAACCACAATGTTCATCAATACTAGTATAAGCTGAAGTTTAGGTCCGGGGCCCTGCTTGGACTTAACTCCTTTGTATAGATCCATCCTCTTTTGTACTTGATGTGCATTAAATCCAATGACAAAACAGATTACACACCAACTTTCCTAATTCCATACAGAAATGCCCAAACAGAACTCTCTGACCTATAAGACTAACAGGACATGTGAACTTAGTTTTTGTAGTTTCTACCACATGATTATTATATGAAAACCTATTTCTTGACTATTGGGCATGCATATTCACTAAAATGGAAAAACCACCTGCTGGCAAAAAAAAAGAAAGAAGGAAAAATACATTCCCAATCTGCCATCTCGGACGCAATGTATATTATCCCCTGGCAGCGATCAGCATTCTTAACACAGATCACTATTATAAGCAGCTTGCAAACACTTCAAACTATTACGACCAGCTGACAAATGCAGGGCGAGGCTGCAATGTCCTTCAATTATGTGTACGCTTGCAGTTATTATTTATACACTTGTAAAAAAATAAATACAGTACGTGCACTTTTTTATATTTCTTTCAAGATTAAATCCAAACTCTAGGTAAATATAAAAAAATAATGCATTTATGTATTTAAAAAATCATTAAATTTATTTTAGACATTTAGGGCCAGATTCACAGTCAGCTTACGCCGACGTATCTGTTGATACGCTGCGTAAGTTCTGTGATGCACCGTCGTATCTATGCGCCGTATTCAGGGAACAAGATACGCCTGAATTTTGCCAAGATACGACCGACAGAATTCTCCTACGCCGTTGTATCTTGGGTGCATATTTACGATGGCCGCTAGGGGGTGCTTCCGTTGATTTACGCGTCGAATATGTAAATGGGCTAGATACGCCGATTCACGAACATACTTGCGCCCATCGCAGTAAGCTACGCGGTTTACGTAAGGCGTACGTCCGGCGTAAGTTTACCCCTCATAAAGCAGGTGCAAGTCATGTTACATAGTTAGTCAGGTTGAAAAAAGACACAAGTCCATCCAGTTCAACCACAAAAAACAAAATAAAAAAACACAGTAAAATCCTATACACCCAACTTCATACCCACAGTTGATCCAGAGGAAGGCAAAAAACCCCAGCGGAGCATGATCCAATTTGCTACAGCAGGGGAAAAAATTCCTTCCTGATCCCCCGAGAGGCAATCGGATTTACCCTGGATCAACTTTACCTACAAATCTTAGTACTCAGTTATATTCTGTACATTTAGGAAAGAATCCAGACCTTTCTTAAAGCGGGGGTTCGCCCTGTTAAAAAAAAAAAAAAAGTTTTTTTTTATTAGACAATTAAATTCGGCATCGTAGCGCGAGCTACGGTATGCCGGTCTTACATTTTTTATGCCCGTACTCACCGTGCTATCGTTGATTGAAGAATCCGGGGAATGGGCGTTCCTATGGTGAGAGAAGGTGATTGACGGCCGGCCCTGGCACGTCACGCTTCTCCGGAAATAGCCGAAATAGGCTTGGCTATTCACGGCGCCTGCGCATAGCCTGTGCGCAGGCGCTGTGAATAGCCGAGACCTACTCCGGCTGTCTTCGGGGAGCGTGACGTGCCAGAGCCGGCCGTCAATCATCCTCCCTCTCCATAGGCACGCCCATTCCCCGCGGGAGTCAGAATCTTCAATCAACAATAGCACAGTGAGTACGGGGATTAAAAATTTAAGACCGGCATACCGTAGCTCGCGCTACGATGCCGAAAGTAATGGAATAATGGGGTGAAGGAGGGTGAACTACCGCTTTAAAGCAATCTACTGATCTGGCCAGAACCACCTCTGGAGGGAGTCTGTTCCACATTTTCACAGCTCTTACTGTGAAAAAACCTTTCCGTATTTGGAGGTGAAATCTCTTTTCCTCTAGACGTAAAGAGTGCCCCCTTGTCCTCAGTGATGACCGTAAAGTGAATAACTCAACACCAAGTTCACTGTATGGACCTCTTATATATTTGTACATGTTGATCATATCCCCCCTAATTCTCCTCTTCTCAAGAGTGAATAAATCTAGTTCCTCTAATCTTTCCTCATAGCTGAGCTCCTCCATGCCTCTTATCAATTTGGTTGCTCTTCTCTGCACTTTCTCCAGTTCTCCTATATCCTTTTTGAGAACTGGTGCCCAAAACTGAACTGCATATTCCAGATGAGGTCTTACTAATGATTTGTACAAGGGCAAAATTATATCTCTGTCTCTGGAGTCCATACCTCTCTTAATACAAGAAAGGACTTTGCTCGCTTTGGAAACCGCAGCTTGGCATTGCATGCCATTATTGAGCTTATGATCAACTAAAACCCCCAGATCTTTCTCCACTACAGACCCCCCCAGTTGTACTCCCCCTAGTATGTATGATGCATGCATATTCTTAGCCCCCAAGTGCATAACTTTACATTTATCTACATTAAACCTCATCTGCCACTTAGTCGCCCAATTAGACAGAGCATTGAGGTCGGCTTGTAAATTGGCGACATCCTGCAAGGACGTTATTCCACTGCATAGCTTGGTGTCATCTGCAAAGACAGAAATGTTACTTTTGATCTCAGACCCAATATCATTTATAAATATATTGAAAAGTAAGGGTCCCAGCACTGAACCTTGGGGTACACCACTGATAACATTGGACCATTCAGAGTAAGAATCATTAACCACGACTCTCTGAATTCTGGCTTTCAGCCAGTTTTCTATCCATTTACAAACTGATATATCCAATCCTGTAGACCTTACCTTACACATGAGCTGTGTGTGCGGAACTGTATCGAACGCTTTTGCAAAATCCAAATATATCACGTCCACAGCCACGCCTCTGTCCAGGGTTTTACTTACCTCTTCATAAAAGGAAATCAGGTTTGTCTGACAACTTCTGTCTTTCATGAATCCATGTTGACTGCTGCTTAAATAGTTTTTTTCCAGCAAGAACTCATCCATGTGGTCTTTTATTAAACGTTCCAGTATCTTCCCAACTATAGAAGTTAAACTAACAGGTCTATAGTTACTTGGTAAAGACTTTGTTCCCTTTTTAAATATGGGCACCACATTGGCCCTGCGCCAATCCAGTGGTACTATTCCTGTCTTTAATAAGTCCCTAAATATTAGATACAGTGGCTTTGAAATGACAGAGCTCAACTCACCTAGGATCCGTGGATGGATGCCATCAGGTCCAGGTGCTTTATCCACCTTTATTCTGTCTAAATATTTCTGGACCATATCACTTTTGAGCCATTGTGGATTTGGGGCTGTGTCACTCCCACCCCCATTTTGGACATGAGCTCCCCCATGCTCCATTGTATACACAGAGCTGAAGAAAACATTTAATAAATTTGCCTTCTCTTTGTCCCCAGTCACCCACTCTAGATTATTTTGTAAGGGGCCTACATGCTCAGACTTCACCTTTTTACTATTAATATATTTAAAGAATTTTTTGGGGTTTGTCCTACTATCTTTTGCAATCTGTCGTTCGTTTTGAATTTTTGCATCCTTGATTTCCTTTTTGCATATCCTGTTATATTCTTTGTAACATTTAAACAACACTAGTGTTCCTTCATTTTTATATTTTTTAAAAGCTACTTTCTTATTGTTTATAGCTTTTTTAACTTTGACCGTGAGCCACATAGGTTTTATTTTTAGCCTTTTAAACTTATTGCCCATGGGAACATACTTTGCAGTGAGGTTCCACACAGTCTTTTTGAAGAATTCCCATTTCTGTTCTGTGTTCATATGTGCCAATAGTCCCTCCCAGTCCAAGTCCTGGAGAGCAGCCCTCATCCTTGGAAAATTTGCTCTCTTAAAATTTAGTGTTTTAATATTTCCTGTATGTATTTCTTGCTTATAGTTAACATTAAATGAAATCATGTTATGATCACTGCTACCCAGGTGTTCCTTTATCTGAACATTAGTAATAAGCTCTGCATGGTTTGAGATTATCAGGTCCAACAGAGCATCATTCCTAGTTGGGGCCTCAATAAACTGCACCATAAAATTGTCCTGCAATAGGTTTTTAAATGTTTGTCCTTTAACTGTCCCAGAAGTGCCATTAATCCAGTCAATTTCTGGGTAGTTAAAATCCCCCATTATTATCACCGTCCCAGACCTTGCAGCCCTTTCCATCTGTGCAAGGAGCTGAGTCTCCACCTCCTCATTAACATTGGGTGGTTTATAACAAACTCCAATGATTAATTTTGAACTACGCACATCTGTATGCAGTTCCACCCATAATGCTTCAGCCTCATCACACGCTCCATCAACCAGGTTCTCTTTCACGCTTGCTTTGAGGTCACTTCTCACATAGAGACAGACCCCTCCACCTTTCCTTTTTACCCTGTCTTTCCGAAAGAGAGCATAGCCAGGAATATTAATAGCCCAGTCATGTGAGGATTGAAGCCAAGTTTCAGCAATACCGATTACATCATAGCTCTTCTCATGCATCAGAGCTTCCAGCTCACCTGTTTTGCTTGGCAGACTTCTGGCATTGGTGAACAAACACTTAAATGTATTGTTACATTTTTCTCTGGTGTTTTTCATATAATTTATAGTAGTACAAATGGCACTATTATTTCCAATGGCTGTTTGCAACATGGGAACTTTCTTGTCACCTGCCATAACCCTCCCCCCATCTATCCCCATTCCACTCTCCATTAATGTCTGACCACTAACTGACCTGTCTGCTCGATGTAATTCTAATTCACCCTCCCCCCTCAATCCTAGTTTAAATACTCCTCCAGCATTCCCATAAACCTCTCCCCCAGCACAGCAGACCCCCTTCCATTCAAGTGCAAACCGTCTTTAGCATATAGGCTGCACCCCAATGAAAAGTCAGCCCAGTGCTCTAGAAACCCAAATCCCTCCTTCCTACACCAGGTCTTTAGCCATGCATTCAGCTCTCTAATCTCCCCCTGCCTTTCCTGTGTTGCGCATGGCACAGGCAATATTTCAGAGAATATCACCTTGGAGGTCCTTCCCTTCATCTTGCAGCCTAGTTCTTTAAATTGATTCTTAAGGAGCCTCCACCTTCCATGTATACTGTCATTGGTTCCAACGTGGACCAAGACAGCTGGGTCATGCCCAGCCCCTCCCAGTAATTTATCCACCCGGTCCACCACATGCCGAACCCTGGCACCAGGGAGACAGCAAACCATTCGGTTGAAGCGATCCTGGCGACAAATTATTCTATCAGTCCTTCTGATTATAGAATCCCCTATTACCACCAACTGTCTAGGCCTACCTGCACTCCCCTCCCCACCTCTACTAGATGGGTTGCTCTCCCGGCTGTTAGGGGTAGCAGTAACATCTAGGGCTGCCACCTCTGTGTTTGCCACCTCCACATGTTAAGGTATGGGCGCAGGAACAGCATCGTATTTAACGTAATTTACGTAAATCATACGTGAATGGGGCTGGGCGTAGGTTACGTTCACGTCGCATGAATGGAGCCGGCGTATCTTAGGGAGTAAATTCGACCTGATTCTGAGCATGCGCGCGCATGCGCCGTTCGTTCGGCCATGCATTTACATGGGGTCACGCTTCATTATAATACAACACGCCCCCTGCCTTGCTACTTTGAATTACGCAGGCTTACGCCGGCCCATTTACGTTACGCCGGCGTAAATATGGGAGCAAGTGCTTTGTAAATACTCAGCTTGCCTCTCAATGTTACGTCGGTGTAGCGCATATGAGATGCGCTACACCTATCTAAAGATGCGCCGATCTCTCTGAATCCGGGCCTAATGCCGCGTACACACTCATGTGATGAAAAAAAACAATGTTTTTAAAAACGTCAATTTAAATGACCGTGTGTGGGGGAAAACGTTGTTTTATGTCTTGTAAAAAACGACAAAAAAAAATTGAAGCATGCTTAAATTTTTTGTGTCGTTTTTCAAAACGTTGTTGTTTCACAAAAATTGACCGTGTGTAGCAAAAAACGACGTTTTAAACCCACGCATGCCCAGAAGCTAGTTATGAAGCGAGCTTCAATGGAAAAAAGTGGTGAACGTAACCTCGCTTTGCTAGAGCATTGTGAAAAAACGATGGTGTGTAGGCAATGTCGTTTTTGAAAATTGATGTTTCAAAAACGTAGTTTTTTACTTCACAGAAAATGTAATTTTTTTCCATCACATAAAGTGATGGTGTGTACGCGGCATCAGAGTATATTTACCAGAAATCTCAATTTGCTTCCCACATTCACCTGCACACCAGAATACAGAGCAAAAAGGAAGTCTAGGATGGTGAAAGTATCGGGTTCTTTTGCATTGTATATTGAGAATGCATTAAAAAAAAAAACAGCGGATCATCATAATAGCCAGGCAACATTTGAAATAGAAAAATACTAATTTCTCCTAGGTTTACTCTAAATGTATCTTTGTTCTCCCTATTTTGTCATGGTATGGTGTTATTTGCTGTGCCAAAGGTTTTTCCTTGCATAATTTGATATCATTGGCAAACACTGAAAGCACTTTATTCCAACCTCTATATAATCAATTAAAAAACTGAACAGCAATGGCCCCAAACAGAACCCCGAGGCACATGACTCACAACTTGAGACTATTCAGAGAATTAATAATGTATCACCACTCTCTGGACCTGTTCGTGTAACCAGTTTTCTATACATGTACATACAATTTCACCAACTCCAACAGACTTTATAAAAATAGATCAAATGTATCAAATGTCTTAGCAAAATCTAGATAAACTACATCCACTGGACTTGCACCATCCAAATTCTCACATTCTTCCTCATAGAACTTTAAGAGGTTGATCTGACAAGAACAAGCTTTCAGAAGTCCATTGTGGTTGTCACTTATACTTTTATAAGACATATTTCTGTATAGTGTCCCTACATACTTATGATGTTAGGCTGACTGGTCTGTAATTTCTCAATCCTTTTTTTGTAAATTGGTGGCACATTCGAGTGTCAAGCAGCAAGGATAGCAGGTTATTGAAGTTAGTGTACAATGTTCTCTGGAGTTGGAATTGAAATGCCCTAGTGTCTGCCTGAGCAGACGCTCTTGGTAAAATCTTCCTATGTCATGAACTGGTATTTCTGAGACCCTCTTAACATATTACAGAAGAGCTATGCTGGTTCCTTTAGAAATCCAAGTATTTCTCTAAGTGGACTAAAGGAGGAGTAGAGCAGCCATATTAAAGCATATCAAACCCCAAGGACAAAAACATAGTTTATTGCTATTAATGTAACAGTTCCTTAGATGCTGTGGTTGCATTTCATTTCAGGCTAAAAATTTTTTTAGCAAATACAGAAAAATACTTATTAACCACTTGCAGACCAGTACACGACTATATATGTCGGTACAATGGCTCGGCTGGGCATATGGACGTACAGGTACGTCCCCTTTTAAAACGCACATTGTGGGTGCGTGCACGCCCCGCCGTGAGCTCCGTTAGTGTGACCGCGGGTCCCGTGGACTCTATGTCCTCCGAGAGTCCCACGATCGTCTCAAGGAGAGGAAGAACGGGGAAATGCTGATGTAAACAAGCATTTCCCCGTTCTGCCTAGTGACAAGGACACTGATCACAGCTGTCTGTAATGGGGAGCGGTGATCAGTGTCGTGTCACATGTAGCCCAGCTCCTCTACAGTTAGAACACATCCCTAGGACACACTTAACCCCTTCAGCGCCCCCTACTGGTTAACCCCTTCACTGCCAGTGTCATTTACACAGTAATCATTGCATTTTTATAGCTGATTGCTGTATAAATCACAATGATCCCAAAATGGCGTCAACAGTGTCCGATGTGTCCGCCATAATGTCGCAGTCACGATAAAAATCGCTGATCGCCAACATTACTAGTAAAAAAAAAAAGTATTAATCAAAATGCCATAAAACTATCCCTTATTTTGTAGATGCTATAACTTTTGCGCAAACCAATCAATAAATCAATCACCAATCAATAAAAGCTTATTGCAATTTTTTACCAAAAGTATGTAGAAGAATAAATAAATAAAAATCGCAGAGGTGATCAAATACCACCAAAAGAAAGCTCTATTTGTGGGGGAAAAAAAGGACGTAAATTTTGTTTGGGAGCCACGTCGCACGGCCGCGCAATTGTCAGTTAAAGCGGCACAGTGCCGAATCACAAAAAGTACTTACAAACACCTGACAAATGACTCCTACTTACAAACGGAGGGAGACAACAGGAAGTGAAAGGAAATCCACCCCTTGGAAGGGAAATTCTCTCCTGTAAGAGTTAATATGGGGAAAAGGTGTCTACACTGATGCTTTATCACCAATCCTTGTTTCCCTAATAAGTAATAACCCCAAATTCTCAAAATCCAATTGTCATTGGGACAGAAAGTAAGGTGAAATCTTCTGAACCCGGCACAGACAGCAAAACAAATGTTACAGGGGTGATAACCCTTCCCCATGCTATCCAAAAAAGCGTAAATATATTTTTTTGGGCTGGAGCTACACTTAAAAAATGTACCTGTTCCAACTTATAAACAGATTCAACTTAAGAAAAAGCCTACAGTCCCTATCTTGTTTGAACTGACACAGGTAGTGATACTGATGGACTTAGAAGTTAGACACTCACTGCCCACCCAATGTTCTGTTCTACTGTAAATGCACATTTCTGAGGAGGCCATTTCCACAAATGCTGCTGTAAGCCATTAGATTGGCAAAATGCATGTCCCTAAATAAAACACAGGAATAACAGAAAAGATTGTTACTTCAAACCCTGTCATGTAGCAACATAAAGACTTCCCTCCTGTATGTACCTTGCATTCCCTGCTGATTAGGGTCATGTTACTGCAGCTAGTTAGTGCTTATTTAACTGTGAAGGAGTCTATTAAACATACATGGATGGACTAAGTACACCAGGCTAATGCAAACAAGGTAGGGGAATCAGTGATCCAGTTTTTTTTTCCAATAAGGTTTTATTCAAGGCTTTTTAAAATTTTAAACGGCAAGCAGTACAGTTCTGAATATCTGCACAGTGTCTTTGTAAATGTAGTGCCCCCTTACTTTCAGTATGAGCACTGCGCTAAAGTTAGTGGGGGATTGGGAGGATTTTGCTCCCATTCATATTTGCTAAATTTTGGGCTGCTGTCATTCCAGAACTGTCCTGTAGGACAGTCTGCGCTCCAGGGATGCAATCCCATCCCTGGGCGACAGTTGGCACTAGAGGGGTTCTGGCAGAGCCACTTTTCCCCAGCAGCCAATTAGAGGAGTTTTCCCTCGCGGAGCATGCTGGGGGAGAGTATATCTGTGGCGGACGCTATTTTTGTTGGTTCTTCGCGGGTTCCTGGTTCCAGGTGCGGCACCCACCTTCAGGATGTGCGCACATCGTGGGCCCCACCACTATGGCCTACCTGGCCTGGGGTCACACACTACGCGGAGTTGCAGACTTTGGGCCCTCCTGGCCTGGAGTGACTGATGCTACTAAGGGGCCCCAGTGACTTACTGGGTCCCCCTTCTACTGAGGAGATCCCAAGCTGTGTGCCGCACGGTGGGGGATCGGCTTGAGGAGAATCCGAAGGCAGGTTATCCAAAAGGGCTTGAACGAACAATCGGGAAACTGGTGACCGGGGCATTGACAGGTACACTTCCACTGTCAACTGGTGACCCTGACAATCTACTGGGAGGATTCGCTCGATCCATTCAGCTCATAAAAGTACTAGGCCTGTGGCAGAGGTCCCTAGAGCCAGGTCTGTGGCAGAGACCTGTTCCTCCCAGCAACCTAAAGCGACACTTCGGCTGCCAGACTTGTGGCAGGAGTCTGTCCGGGGGCACTTCTTCACCCACTCTGGCTAGAGTGGCGACGAACTGTATCTACAACTACTGAGAGCAGGATTGCTCTTTTTCATATCCAGGCCTGATACTGCAAAGTTCTCTTGATTCATCAACCTTTTCTCCCTACCTCATGTTGATGTTGGTCATGTTGGGCCGAAAATAAAGCATTCATTTATTTGATGACTGGACATTCGCTTACTAATCTACTCATCAACTTCACCCCTAGACAACAGTAAGAGGCAACTTAATACGCCGATCCCAAAACAACCAGCGGCTCCTGCGGGGGTAGCGCTACATAAACAAAAAACCTACCTTCATCAACAAGATCATAGGTCAGTTACACAGGTGAGTAGTGAAGTATATTCTGTAGGGATTATGATTACTGATACAAAAAATAACAGAATGTAAATACCGAACAGATTTAGGACTAGGGGTCTAAACACATGAGGGAACGTTATAGGGAATCCATATGTATCATATTTCTAGCAGAGAGAGAAAAGAGTCTGGGTTTTTGCAAGACAGTCAAGTTAAGGTGTGTATGAGAATGTATTTGAGATTTAAAATGCAATATTAGATGCAGTTTTGTGCTGAGTGGGTAGAAGGTTGGGTGTTTTTCTCCTAGGAAAGGCAGATGATTCATGTAGCATTTACTTCCTGGAATCTATCTGCCCTTAGCTCCGGCATGCAGGTTGGTGTGCTTAGCTGAGAAAACCCCTCCCGAACACTCCTGGGATTTATGACATAGTTTGCCTAGGCCTGGAAACCAGGAATTAACTGAAGAAATATAAAACAAAATGTTTAAAAAGTACATACAGTATAACTAAACACATATGCTTGAACTTCCAAAAGGCAAATACAAACATTAGCAGCGCTAATCGATCAACATTCAGATCAACATATTAAAAAAATCCTCTTTGATGCTCCAGGAGTATCAAAGCTGTTAGCCTGTTCACAATCTGAGTGGAATAGCAAGAGATTGTTGTAATAATCCCAGTTTCCGTCACCACACCTTGTGATAAAACCCCCCAATGGACAAGGACTCCCCAGATCACAGCAAACGTCGAGCATTATACGATCAGATCTCTTTATCTCGCAGTCTATTGAAGGTCAAACTCTTCATCTCTATCCACTCACCACCATAAAAGAGACGCTCACATGTTACTGTTATGATCATTTTAATTGATAAAAACATTCAAAAGCGCGTAATATCTTCTAATAACATCAGACTGCGAGTGCAGCTCTCACCACCCTTCCGTTGAAACCAACAAGGCAGTTGCCAGGTTGAGAGGTAGTCACGTCTGTACAGATCGATCGTGTGGTCATGCCCTAAAGCATTTTGTAGGAGACTTCATTAGAGGCCGCCTTCTGATGAAGAATCACCCCCCCCCCCTTTAAATAATCAGATGTTTTTGTTTTGCAGCCTGAAATGAAGACACACAGTTTTTGTTTTATCCAGCTGTATTCACTCAATGCAACTTAGAACATCAAAATGAAAGATATAACGCCAACATATTAACAATTATAAAAAAACTGCCAAAAACAGAATTACTGATTTGGAAAAAAAAGGATTGTGTCAGTATTTTGAACCAGCGTTTGCTTTAATTACAGCCTTTGTTGGGATATGTCTCTACTAACTTTGCACATCTTCTTTGCAGAACTGCTCAAGTTAAGTTACATTTGATGGGGACTGTTTGTGTACTGCAGTCTTCAAGTCATTCCACAGATTTTTTGAGCTCTGACTAGACCATGCAAGGAAATTTAACTTTTGTACTTCAATCACTGTGTTGAAATTGTTGCTGTGTGCTTTGAGCCATGGTCATGTTGGAAGGTAAACCTTCTCCCCATTGACAACTTTCTGTGAGAGGGCAGCAGATTTTCATCAAGAATTTGATGGTAATTTGCCCCATCCATTTTTCCTTCTATCCCGACAAGTGTTCCAGTCCCTGCTGCAGAGAAACACCCCCATAGCAGGGTATTACCACATCCATGCTTTACTGTAGGAATGGTGTTATTTGGATGGTGAGCTTTATTGGATTTCCAGACATATCGTTTGGTGTTGAGGCCAAATAATTCAATTTTAGCCTCATCTGACCATAAAACTTTTTTCCACGTGGCCTCAATTTTCAATTTTTTTATTTTGCAAAGCTCAGTTGTGACTGCATGTGGCCTTTCTTGGAGTGTTTTTTTTTCTTGCAACCCTCCCATACAAGCCACATTTGTGGAGAATTTGTGATATAGTTGTCACATGCACACAATGGCCACTCTTTGTCATAAATTTCTGCAACTGCTTCAGAGTGTAGGCCTCTAGGTAGCCTCTCTGACCAGTTTACTTCTGGTTCTTTCATCCAGTTTGGAGTGATGTCTTGATCCAGGGACATTCTGTGCTGTACCAAATACCTTCCACTTCTTAATAATAGACTTGATAAAGCCTTTGAGTGGTGTTTGTATCCGTCTCCTGACTTGTGCCTGTCCACAACTTTATCCTGGCGATCTTTTTTTTTTTTTTTTTTTAATAAATTCTTTATTTTTCGTATGTTTCTTTCCATAATTCAACTAATCTTACATTTTACAGCGAAGTTCTGTTTTAGGTGGTGGGGTAGTGGATTGTTTCCAATACAATAGGATGAGATAATCCAGGTTTTTTGTCAATTATATTTAACCATTTCCAATAAGGTCCTGTTTATTTGCCAATAAAGCAGACCTTTATTTCCCATCCAGACTCCTGATAACGTCATAAGAGAAGATGGTGGCACATTACCACCATTTTCTCTTCTGTATGAATGTATTTTATAATAACTACATTAACTTAATTAAAGCAACCAATGAGGCAAGTAACTCTGAACTGACAGTGGGCAGAGCCTAATGACAGTGCAGTGGGCGGATTCCCAAGTCATTATTGAACTGAATAGTGGCTATGGATCTGCTCACTACTATCCACTGTCATTCAAAAGTAAAGCAGAGCTGATGGGGAACTATTCTCTCAGTTCCCCACCAGGCTCTGCTCACCTTCACTTCAAAACTTGTTAGGGTGACAATAAAGTGGCCAGGGAGTGGGGTAGCACACTGAAAAAGTATTGCCCAGTATGGACACTTCTTTCACAGTGTTGGCATCAACAGATTCATGCATCTGTCTCTGAGTGAATCGGGTGCAAGCACCGTCACCTTTCGATGCTGCGCTCCAAGGGTATTCTGCAATAATGAAAAATATTTTCTCTTTAAAAATTTTGTTTTGTTTGGGTTCATATGATAACTTTTTTCTTTGATTAGTCCTAAAAGCATTTGTAAGCTCTTAGGAATTGCCTAGAAACATAGAACGCTGTTCGTTTCTTTTGGTGGTCCAGGAACCACATACAGCCCTCCAGTGTTATAGTGGTGGTCCTTATATCCATGTTAGGAAATCAGTTTGTTTGACTAATTTTCATTCTCTGTCTTTACCCACAGATTTATGTGAGCATAAAGCTAAATATGAAATCCAAACCTACAGCATTGATTCACTGTGTATATGACTAAATACAATTTTGACATACTTGGCACCACTAGTACTCTCCAGTGATTCCAATGAATCAAATGCAGGTGGTTTCTGACCCTCTATGCGAGGACTCCCTGGCAAGGTCCTAAGTCAAATGCAAAACAGTCAACTTTATAAATCATACTACTCTTTGTATCCAGCATTGTATTGTTTCCAACTCTAGCCCTCAAGGGCCACCAATATGTAATGGTTTCTACACGTTCAGGCAGATGCCAAGCTTTATTGATTAATAGCACTGTGAAAAAGACTCCTAATTCTTTCACCTGAGTCAGAGAAGAGACCCTTTAGTGGTCTTAGTGATTTTGGAAACCCTTCTGTACCTAAAAGTGGTATTAGAAATAATATAGAAAATTTTAAATAATATACCATAAGCAGCACATTGGTATAACATACAGTATAGCTCCCAGTCAGCCGTAGTCCACAAAATGAATGCCTCTTAATACAAAAACCAAATGCCCAATTCACACCCAAAGTCAGGCTAAATAAAGCTTTGTTTGGAATGAGATAACTTAATTCCAATAAATCTTCATCTAGTCCTAATATCACCATTTCTCAAAACTCAGTTAAGAATTCTACAATTATGATCTCACAATTCTAATATTCATTTTAACAAATCAGATGGCCGTGTGACTGTGAATCATTAGAGCCCTTGAGAATGTTTTGATCATAGAGCCATGTCCAATAAAGTATATGGCTCATGCCCAGGAGCTTTCAATCTAACCTCTACCCTTGATCTTGCAGCATACTATTGGTGATGTATACCAAGTATCATCTAGCATCTATCCCCATGTTCAGTCACAACCAGACGCCGTCACAGTCCTATTCACCAAACACACTTCTCATGCTACTATGTGTAAGCATAGAGATCAGTATTATGTTTGCAGTATTATTGTCACCAGCTTCAGTAATTTAACCCTTCCGGCACTGTCCTCCAAGCCTGACAGAGAGTTAACAAAAAAGCACAATGAAATTCTACTTGTGGAGAGGCCTCATCTGGTAGTTTTTCAAACTCATTTATCAGCTGGAATTACAGAAATTAGCAAGGCTAATTTACTGTCACAATTGAAAACTGGGCAGATTTGGAATTTCTTAATGGCCTTGGAAAAGAGACCTTTGTGCCCACTCGAGCACAGTCACAGCTTTTTAAGTCCCGCTCTGAGATTTTTTTTTCTTCTCTTTTTTGTGAATGCAGCATTTTGTAGCCAACACAAACTTCAGGCTGAAAAATAATGTAAGAAACTGGGAACGAATAGAGCTTAGCTGTACACTGAGCCTGTTATTTTAAAGTTGAAATAACTTTGCCTTCTGTAGATTCACAGACAAAGAAAGTTTGAAATGCAAAGCATGTCCAAGTCTCTCTCTCTCTCTCTCATTGCAGCATGAAAAGCCCTTAAAATATGCCAGAATGCTAGTAATGGACTTATTAGAAGGATAAAGGGAAACTTAAAACAGAATGCCTGGATGTTTAGCAATGTCTAAGAGTTCTATTCTATATACACTTTCTTAGTAGCATAAAAGCAACATGTACAATACCGTTCTCTGCACTGTGTAGAATACATCAATCACAACACAAAGTAAGCCTAGTATTCAGGGTTTGGTTAAGATCCACAAATTCAACTTAGAAAAACTTTCTATAATATAATATAACATAAGAAGAAAACATGGAAGTTAATACTGAATGCAAAGGATAACAGCTTCAAGCTATGGTGAGATGAAGACAAGGCAGATGGCAATATAGATTTTTTCAGCTTATTTCTTAATGAAGGTAAGGTCACACAGCGCTTATTAAATAATTCAAAAGCCATCCTGCATGCACAATTAAAGTCTGTATTCTTCTAATCCGTTACTGGGGCCATATATAAAAATGTATTGATTTAATAAAAGAGCAAGTAGGCACTGGACTAAGTTTTTTCAAGTGCAGCCGACGTCCCTTTCTGACTGAATAACTCAAAAAATTACCCATATGTTGGCATTTCTCTGCCACACTGTGCTTACGCTTATATTGGCCAGCATGAGATGAGCTCAACAGCACAAATAAACATTTATTGGCTAATTTTTGAAGGTTGTAGGGCCACTTTCTTAGTCCAAAGGCTTCTTGAAGGCATATTGACCCCAGTATGAATGGTCCAAGTTCTCTGTGTTTGTACCACTTGCATGCTAAATAAATTAGGATCAGTATGACAACCAGGGAGCTAGCAGAATTAATTTAGGCATGCCAGACCCCCTTATTTTTATATGATAGGTTTCCTTTAGCCACTGTTTAGACCCCAGTTTTAGTAACCCCCCCCCCCCCCCAGTGGGTCCAGCTGTTCGCATATAAATGCATTGCTCAAACACTGAACAGGCTGCATGCTAGCCCTTTAGGACAGCACCTCCTCCACGTCTGGCTGTGCCATCAGCAGAAGCATGAAGCTGGTGACTATACACTATACACTATTACTTCTGAGTAAAACCTGGTGCTGGCGAATGGAACAGAGTCCAATGACATTGGAGATCAGTGGATGCGTTTTTTGCCCAACATGAGAGTGCAAGGCATCTTCATCTGGCGACTGTATATACAGAGGTGGGTAGAATCACCAATTGTGGATGAGGCTCTTTATCTTCTCAGATGGTAAAGCTGCCCCTCTTTGCAAAAAGCCTCCAGTTCCTGTAAATTCTTGGGCTGGCTCGCATGAACTGCATGTTTGAGATCTCCCCAGATTTGGATCATTGTCGTGTTGAAATGTCCAAGTATGTCCCATGCGCAGCTTCCTGGCTGAATGCAAATGTGCCTCCAGTATTAAGAAAAGTTTTTGTGTTATCATTCATATTCTCTGAAAAATGTCCAAGAAATCATAAATTCTGCCAGGGTATGTAAACTTATTAACACAACTGTAGTTCTCAATGAACTACCAGGGTGCTCATCGACGCCCTTGTAGTTCACTGACACTTCCTGCAGCTGAGTAATAGTCTGCCCATAAGGGAGGTATGTGTAGACAGATGTCAGATGTGTCTGCAGAAGCTTGAAATTGTACCTGTGATCTACTAATTGAGGGTGCAACGCTTTGCATGCTCCATGGTAAAAAAAAAAAAAAAAATCATGTGCATATATAATTTTTTTCAAAAGGTGAACTTAGCCATTAAGAATCTGTCACTATGGTAGTACCCAGTTCTTGAATAAATTACCACCAATTCTCTGATTATTATTATTATACAGGATTTATAGAGCACCAAGAGTTTGCGCAGCACTTTACAACATCAGGGAAGACAGTACAATTACAATACAATACAGGAGGAATCAGAGGGCCCTGCTCATTAGAGCTTACAATCTAGAAATTGATTAGGAAACTGGTGGTAATTAAGATCAGCTTTGAGCTGGCATACAGAGGTACACCAGTGTACAAAGCAGGTCATATCCGTGGTGGGAAGCTGTCCTAAGTGTGACAGCTTCCCACATTGTGCTGTATCCCCACTCCTACTTAGCTGTCAGTCGAAGACACTGACTGATACATTGAAGTTGTTAACAATGATGTTAATTGTGCAAGCACTCTAATGTATCAGCTGTTACATTGTATATTTTATGACATTTTACCTGAATATAAGGTGATTTTTTTTTTTATATATAGTTGGACAGTGATGACCTCAGCCAGACAGTTCCCATAGCCATTCACAAGCATTCACTTGTTATTGGACATGCAGCATTTACCTGTGGTTGATTGGCCCTGGACGCGGACTCTCAAATGACAGGTTAATGATTGCAGAGCTACTATAATTTGTCTATTTAATATCTGCCTAAAGTTCAGCTTTAAGCTAGTCTTGTTCACAGAAACATCTAAAAAAGTTAAAACGCTACAATGTTATTTTATGCAAAAGTTAGACTAAAAAGAGTTGTTCCTCCTGATTTTCTTTTTCACGGTTGTCTTATTTCTATCAGTATTGCAGATAGCATGTGCCAGGTTCTATATACCAATTATAGAGCATTTCTGAAATAACAAGGTTTAAATGGGTTCTTTTTAATTTTGCGGCCATTTGGTTTACTTTGCTATCCATTTCCTTTCACAAGGTCCCTGGAGCTATTAGGCCCACACGAGCCTGCCCTGCACACACAGCCTCAATGGGCACCTTGTTTAAAGTGACTAACACCTTTTTGTTTCCATCCTGAAACCTACTGACACATAAGCCACTTATGCACCGTGCACACTCTCAGGCGATGTACATAGAGACATATATTTTCATGACATTAAAAAAATACAGTGGAGGGGGAAAAAAAACTAACACAAACCAGACAACCTTTTTGGGGTTTAACCTTTTCCCTGCTGGACACACTGAAGAGACGCTTAACAAAATACTGAAAGCAATTTAAGACTAGCTTAGAAATATGACGTATCAGAGCCGCTCAGAAGCCTTGGCCAAATATTTGGCTACTATATGATGTGAAGCAGGTGCAAAAACAGAAATCGTGTGACTAGAATAGCTCTTTTGATATGGTAGATTTTATGTGCATTTACATATATTCATTTAGTCAGCGTGGAAATGAACAGTGTTACACCTGGTTACTTTTCACCAGGTTGAACCATTTCTGTTATTTTCTGCCATAAAGAATGTCTGTCACCATTCACAGCTACACACAGTGTGGTATATGCAAACAACAGTTATGACTAGCCATTAATCTCTTCTGGTTTTCATTGCTATTTCTGGATATAATAACCTAAATGGTCATGTTTTTGTTTTTTTCACTGACCCGTTTGCTAGTACTTGCTGCCAAATAATGTACAATACATGATTGACTGCAAGTGGTAATCAAAATTTTCAGCCGGCAATGCTCTGTAAAATAAAAGCAATTCTAGCAGCTAATTAGCCTCCGGTGCCTCTCTGTGCTGGCGGGGAGCATGGTATCCAATCCAGCGGTTGCTCCGGCTTATAATGGAGGTGACCAGAGACTGGATCTTCTCCGATCACCTCTATGCTCTAGGAGCTCATAGTATGTATGTAAGCCTCTCAGGCTGATAGGAAGTGTAGTCATGTGCCTTCTGCTGTGAGTGTTGTCTGGGAAAGAGCCCGCCCATGTTCCAGACAATGACAGATAAGAGCAGACGATCCCAGGAGCCGCACATCAGAACAAGACTGGCTCTGTGTAGACAAGTGGCAGTCTTAGACAGGACCCTTGCCAGGCCACATCTCCAACGCATTTCACTCTACCCACAGAAGCTTACTCATGGGGATCCCCATGCATAAGAGTGTTGCTGAGGCTGAGACTGCCACTTGTCTACACAAAACCTGGTCTTGTTCTGATGTGCGGTTTCTGCTCTATGAGACCAGAACCGTCAAGCTTTTTCTTTACTTCTGTTTAGGGCAGATGTAAATATTGCCATTTATCCATGGTATTAATGGAGGTTTTTTTTTCTCATGCTTTCAAGAGTACAGGAGAGACCCCAAATGTCTCCATAAAGAGGACTGGCCATGCCTATTTTCTATTACAAGGGATGTTTACATTTCTTGTGATAGAAACAAAAATGATAAAAACAATGAATAAAAATAAAGGGATAGTGTAAAAATACCAAAAAAATCATAAAATAAATAATAAAAAAAAAAATTCAAAGCGCCTGCGACAATTGCGCGGTCATGCGACGTGGCTTCCAAGCAAAATTGATGACCCTTTTTCCCACAAATAGAGCTTTTGTTTGTGGTATTTGATCACCTCTGCAGTTTTTATTTTTTGCGCTATAAACAAAAATAGAGCGACAATTCTGAAAAAAATTCAATATTTTTTACATTTTGCTATAATATCTCCCAAAAATATATATAAAACGAAATTTAGGGCGAAAAAAATTTAGGGCGATACGTATTCTACTACATATTTTTGGTAAAAAAAAAAAAAACGCAATAAGTGTTTATTGATTGGTGTGCGCAAACGTTATAGCATCTACAAAATAGGGGATAGTTTTATGGCATTTTCATAATTTTTTTTTTTACTAGTAATGGTGGTGATCTGCGAGTTTTATCCTGACTGCGACATTGTATCGGACACTTTTGACGCTATTTTGGGACCATTAACATTTATACAGTGACTCTATAAATGTGACTGGCAGTGAAGGGGTTAACCACTAGGGGGCTAGGAAGGGGTCAATTGTGTCCTAGGGAGTGATTTTAACTGTTAGGAATGTGGCTATGAGTGACACATCACTGATCGATTATCGCGATGAGAGGGAACAGACGATCAGTGACATGTCACTAGGCAGAATGTGGAGATGCTTGTTTACACTTGCCTCTCCCCGTTCTGCAGCTCTGTGACCCAATCGCGGGACACCGGCGGACATCGAGTGTCATTGCCGTGCCATTCTGACGACATATATGTGCGCGAGCCGGTCTTTAACCGGTTAATAGCTTTTGCAGGCCAATGCCCAATTAAAGGAAATTTGGATTTCTCACCAACCAGAACTTTTCTGAGACTTTATAATCTTTTTTGATGTAGACATGCCCCCGTAGGGGTTGCTGAATGTAGTGGTTCACCTGTCACCATGCCCAGCCAGACATCCATCTCTCAGTCACTCGGAGACATAAACCAGTCCCTAGCTTTGTTTTTTTATTTGAGGGGATTAAACGTGGATGGGAATTTGGGAATTATGGATGCCCAGGAATTTTCAGTGCAAACTTGCTTGGGACGCTTATATACACACTCTAGTATATACACCTCAATCTTCTCTCCAGCACAAATATATGCTGCACACCGTTCCTCCTCCAGCACTTCACTTGCTGCAGACTGCTCCTCCTCCAGACTAGCTAGCACCACATGGGTAGGCCTGACACTGCTTCAGCCAGGCCTCAATGAACTTCCTTTTGCGGGCAGGGACCTCTGGCCCCTGTGGTGTAGTAAAAGTTCAGGTGCTAGCTGTTCTCTATTTAGCTACCAGTCCCAGGTAGCTCTCTTCAGGTCCTGCCAGCCAGCCTGTCCTCTCTTCTGGCTCTGCACCCATCTTAACTGTGATCTCCCAGTTCTCTTGAGAGGACCAGGAGGCACGCCTAACTGTGCACACTCACCAGCCCTCCTGCTTCGACCAGCAGTCCTCCCTGGAGATTCTTAGAAGCAGGGCTTTTTTTTCAAACAATAGGACCTGGAACTAAACCTCAACCACCCAAACCCCTGCCAACACACACACACTCTTCAATTTACATCAAATAGTGGGTGTGGTCAGTCAAATTTCACAAACAGTAGGAGGGTCTTAAAGTGGCATTAAATACCAGGATTGCATTACAGAGTGCAGAGTTCAAGGGGGTTACACACAGAGTGCAGAGCTGTCACTTGTAAACTCAGAAACCGGACTTCTGTGTTTACAGATTGTGGTGAGCAGGCACCAAAGTGTCCTTTTCCAAGTGCCTCCACTTCCAGGATCTAATCCTGGATGCACCCAAGCCCCAGCCCTGGGTCACCCCCCCCCCAGACTGGGGAGTTCCCCGTGGGCCCTCACTCCAGCTCTTCCACCCCATAACTCATCCCCAGCTGGGCTGACCACGGGTATTTAAAGAGGCATGCCCCCTGCCAATCCAAGTTGGGGATTGGTTAAGACTCCTTAAGATACCCCAGGCAGCTCCACCTCTCTCCCCCTCCTATCCTCCTAGCACTTCCTAGAAGGAAAAGGCAGGTGACAGGGAAGTGATGCTGTCTGTGAGTCACCAACTGCTACCCTGAGCCACTCCCAGCCAAGAATAAAAACAAACAGGCCTAGCAACCAGCTAGGCCTGCCCTATTTTTCCTACTCTAAGAAAAATCCTCACTTTAGCACCTACCTAGCTAGAGGGTGCTTGTCTGCACAGTATATCAGAATATTACATGAAAAAGAATGTTGGATTTTACCATACAGAAGAAGAAGAAGGTGATGTAGATTGTGATGTAGATTAGGGGCATGGCACAGAACTGTCCTGAGAATTCACACAATCATACTGGCAAATATGTGAGGAAACAGTCATATGAATTAAACTTATTGCAGCATGGCAACTTAAACTATGTAGACAAAAATACATTGGCTGCCAATAACCAAGTTGCAGTAAGTGATATGTCTTCATTTCAGAACTTTCCGATTATGAGAATTATATTAATGCATTCAATGGCCAATGTATACTTTGGGAATGGTTCATTTATTTCATCCTCAAACTTCCCGAGAGATTATAAAAGCCTAAATGAAGTTTTCAAAGCTCAGCGGAGCTCAGATGGCCTACATCAAAGACAGATTTATTTAGTCTGCTGCTTTTATTATTAAAATATTGACAGACACATACTGGATTTTGCACTTTTGAAGATCTGATCTAAGATCAAGTGTACACCAAAACATGCCAAAATCATTCTACCACACAGCTTGTTAAGGGCCACAGAAAGGCAGAGTCATTAAATTTCATAAAGATTCATATTCTGTTCGTGTCTATTTAAAAAGATGTGTAAGCTAAATTAACAGCTGCTTGGAAGGCATAACATTATTTCCTCTGCTATGAACAGATGAAACATTTCTCAGGACATAACATTTTCTGTATAGTATACCAGAAAGAGTACAAGTCTCTGTTTACTGATATTATTATAATCCTCTTGGTTACCTAATTACAATTAGGCCCAGATGACAGTTATGTGTAGTTCTGCTGCTCAGTCTTTTGCCATGGTGCTAGTAAGAACTGGAGTTTTGATTTATTTATTTATTTTAATACAAGTGCCCCCTTCCTATGTGTGCCATCATTTACGCAGTGGCGGGGTGAGAATCCACACCTGCCACATCTCTGGAAAAATAAGGAGCTTTCTGGCAAGAGCTCTGCAATACAAATGTGCACTGACGTTTTAAATGTACTGGGAACTGTAGATTTGCTACCGTAGTCCCAGACATAAGGAATATGTACATATGAATACACATGAGTCGTGCTTTAACAAATTACAACTCAAATTCCAAAAAGTAGGGATGCTTAGTAAAATCTACATAAAAACAGAATGCAATGATTTGCAAGTCTCATAAACCCATATTGTATTCACAATAAAAAACAGAAAACATACTAATTGTTTAAACTGAGAAAGTGTACCATTTAAAAAAAAAGGTAATTTTAAAACTGATGGCAAAACGTCAAAAAAATAAATAAAAAATAAAAAGGTTTTAACATTTTAACACAAAACTGGGAATGTAACTGGTACTAACAAGGAGGAGCTGAAAGAGCATTTTGCAACTAATTAGGTTTATTAGCAACAGGTCAGTAACATGATTGGGTATAAAAATAATTGTCGAACAATGTCAGTATGTTCCTCAGAGTAATTATTTATTTTTTACACTAAGTTGTCAATTTAACCACTTAAGGACCGCCTCCTGCACATATACGTCGGCAGAATGGCACGGCTGGGCACATGTACGTACAGGTACGTCCTGTACTAGTACCCAGCCGTGGGTCGCGGGCACGCGCCCGCGGCACGCTCCCGCGACCCGTTCCGAAGCTCCCTGACCGGCACCGCAGGACCCGTGGACCCGATCGCCGCTGGAGTCCCGCGATCGGTCCCCGGAGCTGAAGAACAGGGAGAGATGTGTGTAAACACGTCTTCCCCGTTCTTCACTGTGGCGGCAGCATCGATCATGTCATCCCTTTTATAGGGGGACACAATTAATGACGTCACACCTACAGCCACACCCCCGAATCGCAAAAAGGGGCAAGGTCCTTTAGCTGCATTTTGGTCCGGGTCTTAAGTGGTTAATAATATATTTCTCACATGCACAATGGGCATAGTTAGAATTTCACCCCAAAACACATGCTGCTAGTCCTCCTGAGTATGGGGATACCATGTGTATGAGACTTCTTCACTGTCTAGACGGATTATATACTGGACATTGCATAAACTGTTAATCTGTTGTTGTTTTTTTTGTCATACTGTTATACCGTGTTTCCCCGAAAATAAGACCGGGTCTTATATTAATTTTAGTCTCAAAAAACACACTAGGGCTTATTTTCGGGGTAGGGCTTATTTATTTACGGTATGTATATTAAAGAACATTTATTCAAATACAGTCATCTCCATTTCCCTTTAAACCATTGGTCCTAATTGCTTAAATAAAATCCTGCTCCTTTAAAGCATTATAAACAGCACAGTGTTTGTGCTGTGTCATTTATCCCTCTCTATTTTCTAAAAAACCTGTTAAAATCTAAAAATGCTGTGTCCTCTGTCTTTCCCTCAGGTCTCCCCCCCCACCCCCCATTGTGATGTCAGTAGTCCGTTTATAAATCATTAATGGTACTGTATACAGTTTTAATTCAGTTAACAGTACCTGTGTAACTCCTGTATTACTGTACTGGTACAGTATTCTTCCCTATGAGCTGTGAGGTAATGAAGTGTTCGGCTGCAGTGATGTCAGCCCGCTCCGTGCACTAAAGAGGGAGGGGGCGCAGACGTCAGCGGGAGGAGAGGAGGGAGAAAGAAGAGCCGAGGTTGCCGCCAGTGCACTGAAGACATCTGGTGGGAGGAGGGGAGGCTAGAGAATAGCCGAGATCCTCAGCTGACGCGCGCACAAGGAAGCAGCAGCAGACATCAGCCGGGAGGAGAGAAGAGGACCTCCGGCGGGCAGCGGTGGGTGCAGACATGATTGTTAAATCTTAAATCTCATTTCTTCTCATTTCAATGAGTGGACACGTGTCTTATTAATCTCCCTTCCACGGAAAAATATCCCTATTGTGGGGTCACCAGTGTGGTATTTGTAAATTGAAATCATATCCCCTCTCAAGCGTCTCTTCTACAGAGAGAATAAATTCAGTGCTGAACTATTATCACTGTTGCCCTTGTTTGTACTTGCTCCATTTCCAGTATATCCTTCCTAAGAACTGGTGTCCAGAACTGGACAGCATACTCCAGTTGAGGTCGGACCAGAGACTTGTAGAGTGGGAGAATTATCTCTTGAGTTAATCCCCCCTTTTTCATGCATGGCAATATTCTGTTTGCTTTGTTAGCAGCAGCTTGGCATTGCATGCCATTGCTAAGCATGTCATCTACTAGGACCCCCAGGTAATTTTCCATCCTAGATTCCCCCAGAGGTTCTCGCCCAGTGAGTAGATTGCATTCATATTTTTGCCACCCAAATGCATCATTTTAAAATTTTCCACATTAAACCTCATTTGCCATGTATTTGCCCACCCCATTAATTTGTTAAGATCTTCTTGCAAGGTTTCCAGAAGTTATTGCCCTGCTTAGCTTAGCATCGTCCACAAATGCAGAGATTAAACTGTTTATCCCATCCTCCGGGTGTAAGGGCTTACCTTGAGTGGAGTCCATTTTGCAGATTTGTAAGCTCACCCTTGCAGGTACACACAGCCCACGGTAATACAGGTAAGACACTACCTGGGCTGTGAGTCTGTGCACGGGGGCTAGATAGAGATTAGCCCAGCCCAGGATAGTCAAGTATAGCCGTGGCCCAGGATTCCAGAGAGAGTCAGGTAAGTACCGACGGAAAGTTCAGGGTTTGCAGACAGGAACCAAAGACAAGTCCGGGGCACAAGCCGTGGTTCAAGGGATGGAGAAGGCAGGGAAAGTCCAAAAGTAGAAGCTGGGGTCAGAGGGCAGGAGACAGCAGCAATCCAGGGTACGTAAGCCAAAGGGTCAGAAGCCGGGGTCAGTCTTGTAGCTGAAGACAATCACAGGAACACAGGAACCGTTGGCACAGACAGGACATTCAGAGTACAATGAACTGACACCTCCCTCATAGTGAGGCAGGGTTTTATACCCTGGTTGATTAGGAAACCTGCCTCAGCTGGACCAGGATAGACAAGTGCAGATTGTAGGGAGATCCAGAGACAGGCAATCAGCACATAGTTCAGAACCAGGCTCCGACGGACAGCAAGAAGAATATCAACTGAGAAGTGGCTCAGAAGCAAAGACCTGGACCAGCAATGGAGAGGTCCTGGGTTCAATTCCACCCAGAGGCAACTGGGGCACAACCATGCCTCACTGTCCGTTTGGCATGGTAGCGACCGTGACACCGGGTCATTTATGAACAAAATTAAATAGGATTGGTCCAAGCATAGAACCCAGGGGAACCCCACTTTCCACCCCTGACCATTCCGAGTACTCCCCATTTATCACTACCCTGTGAACTCGCCCTTGTAGGTAGTTTTCAATCCATGTACTGACCCTATGGTCCATGCAAACGGACCTTACTTTGTACAGAAAACATTTATGGGGAACTGTGTCAAATGCTTTTGCAAAATCCAGACACACCATGTCTACGGGTCTACCTTCATCAAGATGGCAGCTCCCCTCCTCATAGAAGGTTAATAGAGTGGTTTGGCAAAAACGATTCTTCATGAATCCATGCCGATTACTGCGAATGATACCATTTTCTTTACAAAAATCTTGTATATAGTCCCTTATCATCCCCTCCAGGAGCTTGCATACTATTGATGTTAGGCTAACTGGTCTAATTCCCAGGGATGTATTTTAGCCCTTTTTTAAATATCGGGGTTACATTGGCTTTTCTCCAATCAGCTGGTACCATTCCCGTTAGTAGACTGTCAGTAAAAATTAGGAACAATGGTCTGGCAATTACTTGACTGAGTTACCTAAGGACCCTTGAGTGTAAGCCATCTGGTCCCAGTGACTTATTAATGTTAAGTTTTCCAAGTCTATCTATCTCTAATTTTGTCCTCCGTTAGCCATGAGGGTGCTTCCTGTGATGTGTCATAAGGATAAACACTGCAGTTTTGGTTACTGGTTGCTCCCCGATTGCTTTGTGAAGACCGAGAAGAATAAATTCAATACCTTTGCCATCTCCCCAACCTTTGTAACCCAATTTCCTTCCTTATTCTTTATGGGGCCAATATGGTCTGTCCTCCCTGGGATTTTTTTTTTGCTCTCTTCCACTGTGTCTTTTGTGTTCTATCTTAGCCGCCCTAATTGCACCCTTAAATTTCTTGTTGAATGTGATGATTCCTCAGCCTTGTATTTTTTGAAGACCTTCTCCTTTGCTTTTACATGCATTTTTACATTGGGGTTAAGCCAGGCATAATGAGAATACTACCTTGGAGGTCCTTTTCCTCAATTTAGCTCCTTGGGACCCATTGATGTCAGAAAGCGACTGGAAGGTAGGGAACAATGTACATATATTTATACATTTTTTTTAAATGTTTTATTTTTTAAACTGCATTCACTGAACTCATTTGGCAGTGGGGGTGGGGATGGGGGGTTCAAAACATAAATGATGGGAAAACATGAAAACTTTTAGAATGCATAGGATTCGGGTGTTTCTGTAGTTCTGTTCAGCCACTTCTGTGTGTCTGTGCTGTATTGCTATTGTTCAACTAATAGGATTTGACAGGTGTAAATTCTATTTTCCTTGACAAAATAATTTATGATTTATATAGCAGTTGAGGACAGAAATGTATATTTGCTAGTAGTATCAAGCAATAGCTATTATATAGTCAAAACCAGCATTAGGTACAAATATGACAACTGGAACAACTGCATGACCCAAGCATGACCTGGACATGAATGCACTGTAATCTCTGTAAACCATTTCAGTCATCTTGACTACATACCTCAGGGAGGCCTACTTATGTAAAACGACTGATGACTAATACCAGATGCCAAATTTATGTGAGAATATAAACGCGGAGCTGGTCGGAAACATATGCCCGAGATGTAATTATCTGTACCTCCAGCACAGAATGTGTACATGAAAATTGTTACATGGCGTTCAAGGCTGTCCATGGAGGAGGGATATTGTAATGCTTTTAAAATACTTACTGTAGAAAGCATAAATTGCAGGCTCCAGCTCAAATAGCTGAATTTCAATGGCTTGAAAAGCCTTTGGCATTCTGAAAATGTTTATAAATTTCCAAAATATTTGGGAAAATCAGAAACATATGGCTCAACACGTTTTGTACTGAAAAGGGAAACCTTTTCTTTTTAAACAAAGGTATTAGGCTAAAATGTAAATGGAGCCCATCTGCTGTGAGTCATAACTCAGAAATAAAAGGTTGGCCTTGTGGTAATCGGCTGTTAGACGCACTATAGGAGTTGCTGTCCTTCTCCTGGAGTCAGCATGTTTACATAACATAAACCGAATCAATCTTCAGTGAAATCATCGCTATCTACAATAATGACTCAAGAAAGAACCATGTTTACCAATGTGAAAAAAAAGCGGTACCATGTGACTGTCGGGTAACGGATTATATGTAATCTAACTGTTCGCACAAACCAGATAAACTTATTATGGGGTTTAGTAAACACCTGATGACAGCAAGGTTTATCTTCCCAAGACGTCTTTGTGCCCACATAGAGTTACAGTTATTTTAATGCAGATCTGTCACATCGCAGTGCTGGAGAGCATACTAAAACTCCACAGAAATGACATTGTTGTAGTGATTAACAGTACAAAAACAGTGCGATACATTGCAATTCTGCATCAGAAAGTTGTAGAGTTGTGTTTATATTACATAAAAAAAATTATGTTGACATTTTCTGATTCAGCCAAATATACTGCTCAAAAAAACCTAAAAGGATCACTTTTGAATCAGAACTCCTGGGATATTGATCTGGTCAGTTAAGTAGCAGATGGGGGGGGGGGGTATATACAGAGGGGGTTGTTAATCAGTTTCAGCTGCTTTGCTGTTAATTGAAATTAACAACAGGTGCACTAGATGGGCAACAATGAGACGACCTCAGGTGGAGGTGTATGACATTGTTTTTACCTACTCATCTTTTCTGACAGTTTTTCACTAGTTTTGCATTTGGCTAGGGTCAGTGTCACTACTGGAAGCATGAGGCAATACTTGAACCCTATAAAGGTTGCACAGGCAGTTCAACTCCTCCAGGATGGCACATCAATACGTGTCATTGCCAGAAGGTTTGCCGCCAGGTTGCACCTCAGTCTGTTCAGGAGCTCAGTGATGCTCTGGTCCAGATCTGGGAGGAAATACCCCAGGACACCATCCGTCGTCTCATTAGGAGCATGCCCTGATGTTGCCAGGCATGCATACAAGCACTTGTGGGCCATACAAACTACTGAGGACAATTTTGAGTTGTTGTAATGAAACTTCAGCGAAAATTAACTAGCTTGCTGCATAATTTTTTCACTTTGATTTTCATGGTGTCTTTGAATTCAGCCCTCTGTAGGTGGATAATTTTCATTTCCATCAAATCATGTGTCATCCTTTCATTCCTAACACATTACCCAGTCCATATCAGTATAGATATCCAGCATGAGACCCAGCAACGTCATACGTCACATCCGGGTAGGGGAAGAGTGTCTGTGGAATGCAAACAAGCGGACCATACGATCCTCAAAGCGGAGTGAACCATTCCGGTGTTGTCCTTTACCGGCACACTGCTTACTATCTTGCTATCCTTTTTATTTTTTCAATGACTACACGTGGTCCCGAGTCCTGCTGTGGATTTTACCTCCTGATGGAACCTGAACGACGGCAGTAAGCAACACAATCGAGGTATACCGTTGTTTTTCCCCACGATCTCAGAGAGCAACACCCCCATCAGGGGGACCACAATCTGGTGAGTGGGGATCACACAGGGGGGAGCATGGAAATCATCATGCTGAAGAGTACAGTCCACTTTTAATTAAAAGTGAAGTTGGACTTTAATGAATTCATAACTGTAATTATTAGTGTGCTTAAATCTCCCTAGATTTCAGCATTAAATCTCCAGCACTTTAACAATAATCTCAAGGAGCAAGGGAAGTTATTGCTTCACCAAATACCTCCCATCTCAACACAAATACAGTGAAAATATCACATCTTGACAGAACACCACGCATGCAGGA
Source organism: Rana temporaria (assembly GCF_905171775.1). Taxonomy (NCBI): domain Eukaryota; kingdom Metazoa; phylum Chordata; class Amphibia; order Anura; family Ranidae; genus Rana; species Rana temporaria. The sequence goes on from NC_053497.1 coordinate 68,291,762, forward strand.
AGATCAATTCCTACACACAGACAAGCAAGCCTTCCCATTATTTTGTTTCATAGGTTCGGAAATTACTTTCCTAATACATGTCATTAAGTGACTGGTCCCCAATTTGGATTTGGGAGGGAATTTGATATAAACTGGAAAACCCCTTTACAGAACCCCTTCCTTTCAACTCAAAATATCTCAGTGATATCAAGAGATAAAAAAAAAAACGAAATTCTCCCTTCATTCAACCCAAAAAACAATTGAACATCACTATGCAAGAGTCCTCAAGATGGTTTACTCAAATAAAAAAAAATCCCCTCTGCCCAATATATAAACCTTTGATTGTTGTTGTTCATCAATTTGTACACTCTGCAGGATAAAGTTATCATCTGTTTACAAAATTGTCACTATGGAAATAAACTAGTTCTGACAGATATAAAATGTATTCTGCAAAAAATCTGGTTTTAATGTTCCTCGAAAAATGAAGCCATGAGAGGGGGGAGGGGCTGTTTTTCACTCAGCACAGTTGCAGAGTTGGCATATTTTGGACATTTTCAGAAGAAGGAATAAAACAAAACAAAGCAAAAAAACTGTTCTATTTATTGTACACATTGAAGTGCCCTGTATACTTATTGTGACAAGGCTTTTAATTACTAAAGCTATTGTGACATTGAAAATCAAACATGTTAACTGCAAGCTAGTGTTCGCTGTAATTTGACAGTGCTCACCAGACAAAAAAAAGTGTTAATATAAAAAGCTCTATCTCTGCTACACTGCACCTGAACAAATTGTGACTAATTGAAGACACTGTAATCACTCCAGCCATAAAGGCACAATATACCTAAACATTAACTTAAGACAGATATATTATGAATGCCCAAATGATTACTTTGAGCTAGAGACCACGCTGCAATGCTTATGTTATTCTTAGTTGAAATTAGGTGGTTCTGTGGATGGGTGGTGTGGTTCAACTCCCTTTGGAGGTATGGCTGCTATCTTACTTGTATGACTGAAATGTCGCTGCTTCAGTGGGAAATATATTTGGATAGAGAGAGGAGCGCCCTGTGTCATGAGTTTTGCTACACTTGACCAAAGGATTACATTTTTTTATTGAAAATAACTATACATCTGTACACTCGTTATTTTCAATGAAAGCTTGTAATCCTTTCATCAATTGTGACATTACTCCAGACACTCTTTTCACTATCCAAAAATTATTGCTGGTACAAATCCTTGGAAAATTAAGTGACCTTGAGGCGTACAACCCAACAATTGTACTTCCCATATTGGTTAGTATATGTATATTGAAATAATACAGCAATTACAAATAATCCACTAAATGTAGGGAAACCATGAAGAATCTTGACCCATTTCATGAACATGAGTTCACTTCAGGAGAAGGGAAGGCAGACCTCTAAATACAGTTGTGTTTTACCCTAGCAGTCAACTATTTATGGTATATTCACAGCAAAATAATGCTGTCCCACAAAACAACCAATCCTAGTGATTTTTTTACTTTTAGGTATTTAGTTTTAGGATTAGGTCTTGAGGATAACACCACAGTCACTTAATATCCTTCTAAACCTTTTGTGTGATCAGTCCTAAAACCCAGATGATTGTGTGGCATCTCGGAAAAGTGAGAGGTATGCTTAAGGGTGCTTAAGCATTGACCTAAAGGATGGAATATATTATAAGTGGGCCACTCTCCCTTTGGACACCAAAAGAAAGGCTCCAGACACACTACTTCTCTACAGTAATACAGCCCCCTATAAGGATTTTAAAAGATATTGAACTGCAGCACTATTCCTAAGACCTAATCTAAGTAGAACATTCCCCAGGACTGGTTATCTTGTAGTACATTATTATTCTACCACCAATATACTAGAAGCAGTTGAATGGTGGGGTAGACACCACTATAGACCTTTCCTTCTCCTGAAGAAGTGAACTCTGTTTACAAAATGAATCAAGATCCTTCAATGACTCTCCACTTTCATTGATTATTTGCATTATGCTGAATGACTTACATGGGCATATACTTACGAATATTGAAAATACAATTGTTGGGTTGTAGGCCTAGAAGGTGTTCAGATAACTATTTATCCAGGATATATAAGTTGTAGTCTTGTTTTTCAATGTGATGGAAAAAAGGAAGTTTTTAATTTAAATCTAGACTACATTGATGACTTTTATACCCCAAAAGTGAACTAGGTAAATCACTGAATGTATAAACATCATTTGATTACCCCAACGTTAAGGTGTTATTTGGTTGTGAGATTTTTTCTTTTTCAGCCACAAACCACTTTAGTTAGTATCTTGGATAAAGAAAATCAATTCAAATCGAATTTTTGGACATTTACACTGCACAAAATACAGATCAATCTGGGGTGATGCCTTTGCATACTAAAAACTGGAGATATTTTCACTCGGCTACTAATCAAATTCCCAGAAATTCTGAATCTGGTGGATGGGGTAAAATAACTGAATGGAACAGCAAGGGACTTTAATGGATGTTAAATATGTGCAGCTGGAGAGGGGGATATTAACTGAATCTGTTGCTTCACCTTGCAGGGAAAATGTTCAATTTAAAGTGGAGTTTCCATCCCAAAAATATGTTTTCATTATTGTGCTCATTAGACCTAAAAAAAGAAAAAAAAATTTTTTTACTCATCTGGAAATGCCTGTTGCTATGTGGTCCCACAAAATCTGCCTTTGGATCCACCTAGGATTCTGACATCATCTCCCTCTAATGCTCCTGGGAAGAGTGTGTCATAATTTCCCAGGATGCAGTGCGCTACCCAATTATCACTCCCCATCCAAGACTTCCAGGAAGTAAGTGCTTCTGAGCTTCACAATGCCCACAAGCAAAATGACAACTGTGTAGACATACTTTTATAAACTATCTTTTTTGAATAACTATGCGGAGCAGCGGCGGATTGTAAAATAGTAAGTGACCGGATTTATATTATAAAAACGCATGATGAAAGGACATACATTTAAAAAATGCTAATTGTGGTTGGAACCCCGCTTTAAGAACTGGAGTTTTTTCACCTGAGCCACGATTATGATTCAGATTTCCAGGATATGTATAAATCTAATGAGTGGTGGAAGGACAGTATCTCCAGTCCTTAGTAAGGCAAGTGAATAGGTCAGGCAGGGCTGGCCTAGGCACTGGTCCATGCGTAGCATTATAGTAAATACAGCCATGATATCAGACCAACAAAAACTACATGTATTATGTTAAATTCACAAGGATAAGGATTTTCATAAAAGTGGGAAATCTGGGGGGTCCAGTTGCCTTACAACAGCCATACTGCTGTTAAAAAAAAAAGGCATATTTATAAAGCACACATTCATGTGACCCGCTTCTCCTATTACAGAATAGTTCTCTCCAGTGCTATGAATGAAGAATAAAAAGCAGGCACAGTGTTAATTACACAGTGCATTGTCCAGCTGAGAGTAGATAATGCTATTCACCATTAGAAATAGCCTCCTTGAAGTATTATACTTCAAATGAGTGTATGGGCATCTTGCTACAGAAAATACATTTGGCACATAATTAAACCCTATTCCAAAATCAATATCATGTGATTTCTATTCTAAATCTTCTTCTTCTTCTTCTTCTTCTTCTTAGCTCTTGGATATCACAACTAGCAAATGGGGTAGAGGGGTAGATGTAAGGATGCAGATAATAATATGCATGGGCTCCTTTTTATACCTCACCAAAGCAACATTCATTAAATACAAAGTGGTAGTTGTCCTTTTGTATTGTTTAAAATGTGTAGTCTGAATTTCCTTCTAAATGATTCCCAAGGCAAATAAACGGATTAAAGCCACATCCATCCATAACATGTCTTGGTTACTCAGTCAGTACTTGTATTCTCTGACATCACTCCAGTACTTAATGGCTGGTTAATAAGTACAAGACATGTATAAGGAGAGGGCCTCAGCTGGCAGATTGTTCTTATAATCTATCCACTTCTATTTCATGTAGTCTGATCAGAGGAATTAGCTTGGCGTTATTCAGCCTGCAGAGCAATTTGTAATACAGACCTTTTCTCATGAACTCTACCATTAACTGCCGTGTGAATTCTGCCTTCAAATCCTGCTATCAAGATCAACATATTAATCTACAGAGCTGTACGACAATGTTTACAAAGACAAAATATATACACTATAAGGACAAAGAGATTTCTGTGTGGTCCTAAAAGAAATACTGTAACTGTTACTTAATATCACTTACAACTCTTAAGCCTATAATCAATATTACACATTCAAAAATCCTGCATAAGAACACACACCACAGTATGCCAGATATTACCTTTTGTTAACCAAAAAACGTTTGTGCTCCTTTCTGATTTAGATGCACTTTGTTACTTAGGCCTAGCTTTCTTTGACCTCATAATTCCAAATCATATTCTTCCCTTATCTAATCATAACACGCTCACTGGCCACTGAAGCAGTTTGCAGGACCTAGCCAGAAAGTCAGTGAAAACAAGGTCCTGGTAAGGTGAAACTAGATTGTAAAGGGGCTCCGGAAAAGCTTTTCCGGCTAATCAAGGTAATAGCAGGCAGCTTTTAAAAGTATTACACACAGCGCAGGTTCACTTTTAAGGGAAGCTGCCAGAATGTATCCATGGTGGCTGCAATTCTAGATGTATCTTGAAGGTTCAGATTCCAAAGCTGTCATTTTGATCCTGACTTTACTTTTTAGTCAGTGAGTGAATGAATGAATGAATGAAAAACTTATATAGCGCGGCACATGCGAACTGAATCGCCTCTGGGCAACTATGTGCCCTATACCAGGGCCGTTTGAAGGAATTTGGGGGCCCCAAGCAAAATGGAGGCCCGCAAGCCCCGCCCCCCGCGCACGCAAAGCCTACGTTAGCGCTTCATTATTTTTTTACACCCATGTTCTTAACCCCCCCCCCAGTCCCTATGTTTTTCTATTCTCACCTCCCCTTCTTCTCTGTAGGCTGCCGCTGTAGCGTGGCCAAGCTCTTCTTCCTCCTGTCAGTCCGGTGTTCTATCATTATGGGTCCCCAGTCCCCTATAAGATAGTGCCGGACTGAAAACTGTGCACTTCCTGTCAGTCTGGCCAGAAACAGGAAACTGAATTCCCTGTACCACGCGTGGTACCTGGCCGGACTGACAGGACTCCAGGAGGGAGGAAGAGGAGCTCGGCCACGCTACAGACTGGGAAGGGAAAGTTGGGGGCCCCAGGCCAGCTCGAGGCCCCAAGTAATTGTTTGTTTTGCCTGTCCTGTAACGACGGGCCTGCCCTATACACATGCTAGTTCCAGGTCGATGGCTTACCTAGGCAGTAAAGGAAGGACAAGGATAACAACTCCATAGCATTCAAAATCTATGAAGGTAAGAGTCACAGAGAAAACAGCACAGCACCCTGCACCTCTGGACCCCTTTACATTACACAGCACCTCTGGACCCCTTTACATTACACAGCACCCTGCACCTCTGGACCCCTTTACATTACACAGCACCCTGCACCTCTGGACCCCTTTACATTACACCGTACGCTGCACCTCTGGACCCCTTTATATTACACAGCACCCTGCACCTCTGGACCCCTTTACATTACACAGCACCCTGCACCTCTGGACCCCTTTACATTACACAGCACCCTGCACCTCTTTACATTACACAGCACTCTGGACCCCTTTACATTACACAGCACCCTGCACCTCTGGACAACTTTATATTACACAGCACCCTGCACCCCTTTACATTACACAGCACCCTGCACCTCTGGACCCCTTTACATTACACAGCACCCTGCACCTCTGGACCCCTTTACATTACACATCACCCTGCACCTCTGGACCCCTTTACATTACACAGCACTCTGGACCCCTTTACATTACACAGCACCCTGCACCTCTGGACCCCTTTACATTACACAGCACTCTGGACCCCTTTACATTACACAGCACCCTGCACCTCTGGACCCCTTTACATTACACAGCACCTTGCACCCCTTTACATTACACAGCACCCTGCACCTCTGGACCCCTTTACATTACACAGCACCCTGCACCTCTGGACCTCTTTACATTACACAGCACCCTGCACCTCTGGACCCCTTTACAATACACAGCACCCTGCACCTCTGGACCCCTTTACATTACACAGCATCGCACCTCTGGACCCCTTTACATTACACAACACCTTGCACCTCTGGACCCCTTTACATTACACAGCACCTTGCACCTATGGACCCATTTACATTACACAGCACCCTGCACCTCTGGACCCTGTTACATTACAGAGCACCCTGCACCTCTGGACCACTTTACGTTACACAGCCCCCTGCACCTCTGGACCCTTTTACATTACACTGCACCCTACACCACTGGACCCCTTTACAGTACACAGTACTCTGGACCCCTTTACATTACACAGCACCCTGCACCTAAGGACCTCTTTACATTATACAGCACCCTGCATCACTGGACCCCTTTACATTACACAGCACCATACACCACTGGACCCCTTTTCATTACACAGCACCCTGCACCTCTGAACCCCATTACATTACACAGACACCCCCCCCCCCAACAGTTCAGACCCCCCAACAGTTCAGACCCCCCAACAGTGCAGACCCCCACAGTACAGACACCCCTATAGTGCAGACCCCCACCCCCCACAGTACAGACACCCTTACAGTGCAGACCCCCACCCGACACAGTACAGACACCCCTATAGTGCAGACTCCCACCCCTATAGTGCAGACCCCCACAGTACAGACACCCCTACAGTGCAGACCCCCACAGTACAGAAACCCCTATAGTGCAGACTCCCACCCCTACAGTGCAGACCCCCCACAGTACAGACACCCCTACAGTGCAGACACCCCTATAGTGCAGATCCCCACCCCTACAGTGCAGCCCCCCACAGTACAGACACCCCTATAGTGCAGACTCCCACCCCTACAGTGCAGACCCCCCACAGTACAGACACCCCTACAGTGCAGACACCCCTATAGTGCAGATCCCCACCCCTACAGTGCAGCCCCCCACAGTACAGACATCCCTATAGTGCAGACTCCCACCCCAACAATGCAGACCCCCACAGTACAGACACCCCTATAGTGCAGACTCCCACCCCTACAATGCAGACCCCCACAGTACAGACACCCCTACAGTGCAGACCCCCATCCCCCACAGTACAGACACCCCTATAGTGCAGATCCCCACCCCTACAGTGCAGCCCCCCACAGTACAGACCCATAATCAATACCTTAGTCAGAAGCGCGGGACATGCAAAAAACTGGTCAGGTGACCGGTCCCCTCCCCCTGTGTAGAAGGGAGGAGGAGGGGGAGGCGGCTTTACTCGGCAGACACAAGCACTCTAGTAACAGCTTGGCGGAGACAGCCGAGACTACAGAGCCGCGTCGCGGGAGAAGGGGGGTCACTCGGCTCGCACCCCCCTTCCCCCTCCTTGCAAAGCCACTACAGGCTCTCCGTTCTTCCCGTCACCGCCGTGGTGCAGCGGCTTAAACCCGCCCGCAACCCAACCCACACTTGGTTCTCTGTTGCCGCGGGGGGGGGGGGAACGCCTGCCTGCGCGCGCTGCTCGAGTCCTGCAATGGGAACGCGCATTCCTGCTGTCAAAAAAGTGCAGGGACGCCGTTCCCACAGGACTCGAGCCCTGGATTACAGTGATATGAAGAGATAAAAAGGTGCAAGACTTTCATTGCTGTTAAACTTAACAACTCCCCTCCCCTACACACACAAACCCATATACCAGGGATATGCAATTAGTGGACCTCCAGCTGTTGCAGAACTACAAGTCCCATGAGGCATAGCAAGACTCTGACAGCCACAAGCATGACACTCAGAGGCAGAGGAATGATGGGACTTTTAGTTTTGCAACAGCTGGAGGCAGGGCCATCTTAATAGCATCATGGGCCCCTGGGCAACTTAATGATCTGGGGCCCCTACAATGGAGGTAAACATTCATCAAGTAGGTAGGAGGCAGACAAGCAGAGCTTCCCCCCAGCACTCTGACCCCTCTACACCCCAGATATCCCCCCAGCACTCTGACCCCTCTACACCCCAGATATCCCCCAGCACTCTGTCCCCTCTACACCCCAGATATCCCCCCAGCATTCTGACCCCTCTACACCCCAGATATCCCCCCAGCACTCTGACCCCTCTACACCCCAGATATCCCCCAGCACTCTGTCCCCTCTACACCCCAAATATCCCCCCAGCATTCTGACCCCTCTACACCCCAGATATCCCCCCCAGCACTCTGACCCCTCTACACCCCAGATATCCCCCAGCACTCTATCCCCTCTACACCCCAAATATCCCCCCAACACTCTGACCCCTCTACACCCCTGATGTCCCCCCTACACACTAGATATCCCCCCCCCAGCATTGTAACCATATACCATGAGATACCACTTGTATTGTAACCCCACTAAGTCCCTGATACCCCCTACACTGTGGCCTCTCTACATCCTTTCCTTCGAGTCGCGAACATTTAAGCTGCATGGGGCAGGGTCAGAGCATCACTGGCACTCCAACCCTGCTGGCTGTGAAATAATAGGTATCATTCTGCACAGCATGGTGCACCGCTGCCAGCCTGCCTCCCCTGTATATCTATCACTCTCAGTGCCATCATGGGGCCCCCAAATTTGGGGCAGCGTGGGCTCAAGGACCAGCTGCTTTGGGGAAAGTGCAGGGGCCCCCCATGCAGCTGGGGTCCCTGGGAAGTGTCCAGGTGTGCCCTCTCATTAAGACAGCCCTGGCTGGAGGTCCGCTAATTGCATATACCAATCTACACTCAATTCCTCCTTTGCTAAGAAAGAAATCCCTGTGTAAGCTCAAAGTCACAGTTAGGAGTTTATCGGAGGCCGAGGATGCCTCTCTCCATGTCCATGTGGCAACTCTAGGCCAAACAACAAGCATCTACACCATCAGATAGAATGAAGGAGAGTGAGTCACGTGCTACACCATACCCTGAGGACAGGTGATCTGAGTAACTGTGGAGCAAAACATGAGTATGTGCTGCCTGGTCAACACACTGGTCCACCTTAAGCACCCCTCACCTGAGTTGTATATCAGATAGTCATTTGCGATCTGGGGCAAGCCTATGCTTATGCAAATCGCTATGAATAAGAAGCCACAACACAGCAGGCAACACAGAAGAGTTTCTGCAATAACCGTTCATTTTCTGTCATTTTCTTTTACACACAGGTTCACTTTAAAATCAAAAGATTATGCTGAAAACAAAATTATAGGCTATGCAAAGGACATATGACATCCTTGTACAGTTGAAATCATAAAAACCTTCCGAATTATACCTTATGCCATCTGCCCACCCATGTGACTTCCAGGCTAGAATTGGCAGGTTGAAATGAATGCAGAACACCCACAGATTCTGCTTCATCTTTCCAGATTCATACAACTGTTTAATAGAAAAGCTTTCAAAAATATGTTCTGTAACTGAATCTGTCAGCTCATTAGTTAACCCGAAATATTATATAATGATATGTGCATAAGCAGAAAATAAGAGCCTGTCAGATGCAGTCACATTAAATATATATTAATCCCTTTAATTGCTAAATTGTAGGCCAGTCAAGGTAATCTCAATTTTGATGAATGGTTTTGGTCTCTAGTGGTGGTGTTTTGAAACAAGCCAAAACCTCAGCTTTCTATATTTAGCATACATGCTATATATACTGTTGTTTATTTTTCTGGATACAGTGTAATTTAAGGCTACAGGAAAACACAGCTAAGAACATAAATCAAGGAATTCTACTGCTCAGATGGTTCGTGGTTGATTAAACATTACAGGGTAGTACAGTCTCCCACTGTACAGTACAACAATCTAAATTCACAACCACACTTGTGCTACAACTTGTACATGCACACAGACTTATAGTATGTAGCACTCTCCTAGGTAGGTGCTAGAAGAGCGTAGGGTTTTTGGTCTTTCTGCTTACCAGGAAGATGGTAAGGTAAAACTTAGCGTGCTCTCTGCCTACCAGGGAGAAGGATCTATTGGTTAGGTCTGCTCATTATGCTCAGGTGAAGCTCAGCTTGCTTGACTGTGCTCCACTGGTCCACTAGGGAGGCATACTGGACAGTGGGAGAGGACCTGACAAGTGAGTGCACTAGCTTTGTTACAGTCCTGGCAATTGGCAGAGGAAAAGTGCTCAGTTAGTTGAGTCGGGGAGCAGAGTCCAGGAGGGAGGGGGTGGCTGCCTTCTCCTCCATGGAGGCGGTCGAGTGGCCTTCGATGGTCAACCCAAGGGCCCAGGAGAGTCAGAGTAAAGCTGAACCCAGAGGTCCTGCAGAGTGGATTATAAGGGAGACACCAGGAAGGATCCGATTCTGCCTAATTTGAGTACAGATCTATTACTTTGGGGCCTGTCAGGTGAGGGCCACCCCCTTCAGCTAGAAGAGAGTCAGTGGACGGGTGTCAGTAAAGGGGATGTTACAGAGAGTATCCTGAAGATAATGTAGTGCAAAAAAATGTTTTATAACCTGTTGATTTCCAATTGCAGACTCTAGGCATTACAGCAAAACAAAATTCATGTGTATCCTTAAATTCATAGTTTCAGAATACCTTGGTTAATACAGCAAGACCTTGGTTGATACAAGGAGAAAAGAGAAGATTTTGAGAAACAGAAAAAAAGACTTTAGTTTATGCATAATAAGGCAAGCAATTGACCTAGCAAATATAAATGAAAGTGTTACTTTCAATCCCTTCCAAAATCTGCAGAAAACGGGCTAAATCAGAAGCTGCAATGCTACGTTTTCTGCTTACACCAACCACAAAATTGCTGGATTACTCAGCAGCGAGAACTCGGCAAACATACAGCATGCGCCACTGGTGCCCAGCGGAGAGAAACAAAATACCGCTCTCACATTTGCAAACAGTCCATCTTGCATACATTTGCAATATAATGGTTATACCCAACCATACTATTTTACCATTATGACTGGGATCAGCATTTTTTGCAAGCAACTGAATATATTTAGAACAACTCACCTGTAGAAGTTGTCTTATCTGCAGTTGTTCTTCAGTAAAAATGTTGTTTTAGCACATAGAAGTATGATTTATCATATTTTGCAGGAAACAGCCAAAAAGTTGAAGGAGGCTAAAGTAGGTATTAGTAGGCATTTTACAGCTGCACACTGCATGGCTGTTAAAGAAAACGTACTTAAAAAAAGTTCCTCAAAATGCTAGCTGCCTGGTTGCTGATGGCTTTCATACTTTCTAAAAAATGGAAACATATAGGGCCAGATTCAGAAAGACTTACGACGGGCGTATCAGTAGATACGCCGTCGTAAGTCCGAATCCGCATCGTCGTCGCTCAAACTGAGATACGCTCAAATGTTGCTACGTCCGGCGTAAGTCTCCTACGTCGTCGTATCTTAACTGCATATTTACGCTGGCCGCTAGGGACGTGTACGCTGATTTACACCTAGAATATGTAAATCAGCTAGATACGCCTATTCACGAACGTACGCCCGGCGCAGTACAGATATGCCGTTTACGTAAGGCTTTTTCCAGCGTAAAGTTACCCCTGCTATATGAGGCGCAGCCAATGTTAAGTATGGACGTCGGGCCAGCGTCAAATTTCCCATCGATTACGTCGATGGCGTAAGTCGTTCGCGAATAGGGCTGTGCGTAATTTACGTTCATGTCGAAAGCATTGGCTTTTTGCGAGTTAATTTGGAGCATGCGCACTGGGATACTTTCACGGACGGCGCATGCGCCGTTCGTAAAAAGCGTCATTTACGTGGGTTCACGATGATTTTACATAAAACACGCCCACATCTTACGCATTTGAATTAGGCGGGCTTACGCCGGCCAATTTACGATAGGCCGCCGCAACTTACGGAGCAAGTGCTTTGTGAATATTGCACTTGCCTGTCAAAGTTGCGGAGGCGTAGCGTAAATAGGATACGCTACGCCCGCATAGAGTTACGCGCTCCCTACCTGAATCTGGCCCATAATGTTCAGGAGGTATTACTCCAACTTTCAAATTTGTGTGCTTGTTCTGGTACAGGAACTCAAATACTGAAACCAAAGACAGCAACGCAACAATTATTTTTAGGATAAGGTAAAAAATTACAGTCCCTGTATTTTTCCCAAGGCAGGTACATGTGGATGTAAACTGCAACTGCGCCACACATTTGAGGTATCACTGTGAACATCTGAGTGAGTGCAATAAATTCTAGGGCCATCATTCACGCTTACTCTAAAGCATTGCCTATGGAAACTTTTGGGTACCATCGTTTTTTGCCAGTATATAAGTGTGCACAGTTTTAAGGCCAGATATGTTTGGCATTTTTTTCATATTTTACCAACAAATGTGCAAATATGCATTTGATAAACCGTTTCGTAAAAATTTGTATGAAAAGAAAATTAAACTGTGCTGTAATCTAAATAATCCCTAAAAAACAGCAGCTCTGCTGTGAGATGTACACAGAAAAGATTGTACAATGATATATGCAGGGCCGATCCTAGGCTGGGTGCACAGGGTGCATTGCACCCAGGCGCCTGCAGAGGTGGGGGCGACGAACATCTAACCGACTCTCTAACAGAAGCCCTCTATGTGTCTATCACAGAGGCTCCCCCTCCAGGTCCCAATAAAGAACTCTGCTTCTCTTCCTGTATTTTGTTTATTGTTAAGAGATAATGTAAGGATCCCAGGTTAATGAAGACTTTGTGGAGGAGCATCTCTGTGGTTGAGTCATTGCCATAGAAACATTTGAAAAGGGGAGGAGTTAGTAAAATTGCGACGCCCATGTGGGGACACCAGAAATATTTATGCACCTAGGCGCCTGTGACCCTAGGATCGGCCCGGGATATTTGGAGCTGCGCTCTCACACCAACAAACTAATGAATATACCAATTTATAAATTATTGTGCTCATAACATTTATAACAAATAAAATGTTCAAAACAATGAGTGTATCCACAAAATTGTGATAAAAAAGTCCCAAGGAACTAGCGAAGAAGCTTGGAAGGCTATACCCTAAGCATAAAGCATAGGAAAACATTGCACTACCCGTGCAGACAAAAGGGCCCAGATTCACGAAGCAGATACGACGGTGTATCTCAGATACACCATCGTATCTCGGATTTTTTCTGGTCCTATCTATGCACCTGATTCATAGAATCAGATACGCATAGATAGGGCTGAGATCCGACAGTGTCACACTGTGTTACACTGTCGGATCTTTTTTTCGATTTAAAAATGGCGCCGGGGGCGTTCCCGCTGATTTACACTGAATAATATGTAAATCAGCGAGATACGCGAAATTCACGACCGTACGCGGACCCGACGCGGTGTTCTTACGTCGTTTCCGTAGCGCGGTACCCGTCGTATACTTACCCATGCTAAAAGCAGGGGTAAGTATTGTTAAGTATGGCCGTCGTTCCCGCGTCGATTTGTATTTTTTTACGTAGTTTCCGTAAGTCGTTCTCGAATACGGAACTACGTAGTTTGCGTACGCATCGAAACCACTGACGTCCTATTGACGTCAGTGGGAGCAATGCACGCCGGGAAATTCCCCGGACGGCGCATGCGTATTTAAATCGGCGCGGGAGCGCGCCTGATTTAAATAGTACACTCCCCCAGCCGCGGAATTAGAATTCCGCCGGGGGATTTAGGATCCGCCGTCGCAAGTTTGGAGGTAAGTGGTTTGTGAATTAGCCACTTGCCTCCTAAACTTGCGGGAGCGGATCTTAATTCCCGTAGATCGAGCGGATCTATAGATCCGCTGAGCTACGTGAATCTGGCCCAAGGTGTATATAATCCTGATGGCAAGTCCTCCTCGTGTTGATAGTAAATCACACTGACACACTAAGTGTACATCCACCACCACATAAAGTGCACACGTACCAGCTTGCACAAGCTGAATCACTTGTGGCTAATACCCAGCCAGGGCCTTAATCTCCAGGACTAGCGAGCAGATGGTAAATCGGACCAGATTGAGGTTCCAACACACTGGCAAAGCAGATGGTCATATCCTTTAGCAGGGCTCAAGTACCCAAAAAAAACTCCCTTGGATGCCGTATTTATAGGAACCCAAAAAAAGAAATGATCGCCATAGTGTAAAACCAAACTAAGAATTTAATAGATAAAACAGTATTGCACTTGCTTACATCTAGGTTAAGTACAAAAGTATGGATAAAAAAGCCAGCCGGCTATGATACAAATGCCTGTCCTTCCGGGATGTTGAGCAGTGACGTCAGCATGTCACTCCTCCCAATATGACGTTGTACTGGGGCATAGGTGGCGTACTGAACACCGTTATAAATAACACAAAGACCACGCCTTGGTCTGAGCCTTGGGCGAACTGAACAGCATTCACCATCTTTAAACAGGGAATGTTGTAGAGCTGCACTAGTAATCGTGAAGGATCAAAATCGCAATCTTTTTCCCTTCCCGATCTTCAAAACAGCATGTCACAGTCTTTCTAACAAGTGCAGAGAGTACTCACAGCTGGAAAAACAAAATCCAGGCAGCCTGTCAAATTTTAATACAACGTATAAGTGGAAACAAAGTATCTTTTCTTTCTTTTATCAAAGGAAAGAACTCTGGCGTGTAGATGAAGGGAGTTTAACCATTTAAAGACCAAACCTTTTCTGACATTTGTTGCTTACAAGTAAAAAATCATTATTTTCTGCTACAAAATTACTTGGAACACCCAAACATGATATACAGTACAGACCAAAAGTTTGGACACACCTTCTCATTCAAAGAGTTTTCTTTATTTTCATGACTATGAAAATTGTAGATTCACACTGAAGGCATCAAAACTATGAATTAACACATGTGGAATTATACATAACAAAAAAGTGTGAAACAACTGAAAATATATTTCATATTCTAGGTTCTTCAAAGTAGCCACCTTTTGCAGCAGACACATCTCTAGAACTGTTAAGAGGAGACTGTGTGAATCAGGCCTTCATGGTAGAATATCTGCTAGGAAACCACTGCTAAAGAAAGGCAACAAGCAGAAGAGACTTGTTTGGGCTAAAGAACACAAGGAATGGACATTAGACCAGTGGAAATCTGTGCTTTGGTCTGATGAGTCCAAACTTGAGATCTTTGGTTCCAACCCCCGTGTCTTTGTGCGACGCAGAAAAGGTGAATGGATGGACTCTACATGCCTGGTTCCCACCGTGAAGCATGGAGGAGGAGGTGTGATGGTGTGGGGATGCTTTGCTGATGACACTGTTGGGGATTTATTCAAAATTGAAGGCGTACTGAACCAGCATGGCTACCACAGCATCTTGCAGCAGCATGCTATGCCATCCGGTTTGCGTTTATTTGGACCATCATTTATTTTTCAACAGGACAATGACCCCAAACACACCTCCAGGCTGTGTAAGGGCTATTTGACCAAGAAGGAGAGTGATGGGGTGCTGCGCCAGGTGACTACCTCTTGAAGCTCTTTGAATGAGAAGGTGTGTCCAAACTTTTGGTCCGTACTGTATATATATATATATATATATATATATATATATATATTTTAAGCAGAGACTCTAGAGAATAAAATGGTAGTCATTGCAATATGTTATGTCACACTGTATTTGCGCAGCAGTTTTTCGAACGCAATTAAAAAAAAATACACTTTAATGAATAAAAACCAAAAATAAACAGAAAAGTTAGCCCAATGTTGTATAATGTGAAAGAAGATGTTAAACCGCGAGAGTCGTAAGAGAATCTTAATCTTTATTCTAAAAAAAAAATCGTGATTCTGATTTTAGCCAGAATCGTGCAGCTCTAGAATGTTGCCAATATTGCCAACAGGGAATGTTGTCAATATTGTCAACAGGCAAAACTCTGCTGGTCACAACCTAACCCAAAAGGCTCACTAGATCAAGAATTACTCAAAGAGTAAAAATGTATGTGTGTATATATATGTATATATATATATATATATATATATATATATATATATATATATATACACACACACACACACACACACACACACACACACACACAAACATACATACATGCATACATATACACACACAAATCTCATAAAAAAATAAAAAAAAATTATTGATTAATAAAACCCATCTATAATACAAATTACTATATCTAAAAGAAGAGGATAGCGCATATTTTATTTTCAGCCATATACAAAAAATAAACCGAATGGTAAAAATCAAATGATGTTAAGGAAAAAATTTCACCAAACTCTATAGGGGTGGTTCAAAGGTTCCGCTATAAGATCATATATAGGGAATAACTAAAAAATTGGTTATAAAACAGGTCCTAATGATCTAAAATAGAATTACCTCAACTTTGAATAATGGTGTTAATAACCTAACTTAAGGTCATATTTAAAACATTATTTGGAAAATAGCCAACTTCAAAAAACCCAGATATGGAAATATTAAATTAATATTACCAATAACCACGAAAAAGTGATGCCCGAGACTCATATCAAGTTTACAAAGCACTGTTAACACACATAATAACATTTAGGCGTTGTCAATAAAAGCATTGACATCCACGTGGGGGAACATATAATTGAATTCTAAAAATCTAGGACATTTCAAGCTTCCACAAGGGCACTGCAATAAACTACTGCAATAAATAAATTACTTATTAACTGCTCTACTGTTAATGCTTCTATTGACAACTCCTAAATGTTATCATGTGTGTTAATAGTGCTTTGTGAACTAGATTTAAATAGTTATTTGGGATGTTGGTACCTGTTTAGAAAGTGCACGTCCTGTTAGAATTGTATCTTCCTAGTTCCCCTGTAGGAGAGGATTATTGCCAGACACTGGGAGACACTGTGAGACAGCTGATTGGAGGAAAGGCACACACCCCCTCCCCACACATGCAGAGGTTGCCTGTGTATAGTTTAGCTATCTGCTAATCTATTTATAGCAACCTCCCCCTACACACAGGCTCCTGTCTCAGAGAACTTGTCAAAAGTTATCAGGCTGATAACAGAAGAACAGAGCATGAGAAAGCTATGGAACATAGTACTTTGAAGAGAGATAACAAAAGCACTGCAGATATATGTGCCCAGCTCAAATTTCATGAATTGGGATTACATCCACTTTAATGGAGATTTAGGATGGCTATTAACAGGCTCAGGCATAGCTGGAAATTAGACATGTGCACACTGAAATATTTCGTTTCGGAATTTCGTTTTTGTACGAAAAATAAATTTAGTTACTCCCGAATTTCTTTTTTATTTATTTTGTTTTTCGTTGGAAAATGCATTCGTCCGGAAAATCCGAATGAATTAATGTTGAATCTGTCATTGAAAGCTTATGGTGTCTGATAGGGATGAGCCGTACACCCCCCCCCCCCCCGTTCGGTTCGCACCAGAACCTTCGAACGGACCTACCGTTCGCGCGAACATTTAGAACCCCATTGACATCTATGGGACTCGAACGTTTCAAATTCAAAAGTGCTAATTTTAAAGCCTAATATGCAAGTTATTGTCGTAAAAAATGTCTTTGAGAACCGGGTCTTGCCCCAGGGAACATGTATCAATGGAAAAAAAGTTTCAAAAACGGTCATTTTTTCTGGAGCAGTGATTTTAACGATGCTTAAATAAAATGTTTAAAAAATGAAAAATTCCTTTAAATATCGTACCTGCTGGGTGTCTATAGTATGCATGTGAAGTGTCACATGTTTAGAACTGTCCCTGCACAAAATGAGATTACTATAAGAAAAAAGTAATTTAAAACTGCTTGCGGCTTTAATGTAATGTCTGGTCCCGGCAATATGGATGAAAATCATTGAGAAAAATAGCACAGACAGTACACACACCACGTAGCTTTAGGTTCAATCTGCAGAGGACACGGGCAGTACACACCAAGTAGCTTTAGGTGCAAACTACAGAGGACAAAGATAGTACACACACCACATAGCTTTATGGTGCACATTGCAGAGGACACAGGCAATACACCACGTGAGAATACTGCAGCTAGCACAATCACCTGCCTGCCAGTAAATTAGGAAGAGCTGATCTAGCTAAACTATACAGTGTATAAATATATATACACAACACCTGGGATGCATATATATCCTCTACACACTGTAACTTTAACTGACTAGCCTGCCTGCCTGCCCTATCTACCTACTAAAAATGACACTCTCTCTCTCTGTTTTCTCTCTTTTAACCACCGCAACACACTACACAAGGCCGACCTGCAGGCGGCCTTTTATAGTGTGGGGCGTGTACTAAACCCCCTGAGCCATAATTGGCCAAAGCCACCCTGGCTTTGGCCAATTATGGCTCTCCGTTTTTTGCAAGCTGTGATTGGCCAAGCATGCGGGTCATAGTGCATGCTTGGCCAATCATTAGCCAGCAATGCACTGCAAAACGTTCGTAATTCGATGAACGATCGAACATACGATGTCTGAGTCGAACATGAGTTAGACACTAGGGATGAGCTTTGTATTCGAGTCAGACTGTCTGTCGAATGTTCAAAGAAGATTCGACAGAGAAGCGAAACTGTACGACGCTGCAATCATACTTTTCCGATCGAATGTTCCGCCTACAAGCTATAGTAGAATTCTAATGTTGTATGACTAGTAATAATTATATTTATTAATTATTATTACTAGTCAACCAACATTAGAATTTTTCTATAGCCTATGGGCCGAGCATTTGACCGAAAATGTATGATTGCAGCGTTGTACAGTTTAGCTGCTCAGTTGAATCTTCTTAGAACTATCAACAGACACCATAAGCCTTCAATGACAGATTCGACATTTGTATGTTTTTCGATGCTTTGTCGAATCTTCGTCGTTCATGTTGAATTGGCAAGTTAGTTCGTGAAAACGAATGCACGTCTACTGGAAATGGGGATTTATGAAACTGGATCTGTGTCCTGTCAAAGGTGTTTTAAACTTGAGTGAATTCTTTCATCAAATGTGTTAAATCCCATGAATGCCTAGCATAGAGAAGAGATTTAAATATTACTATTTTAGTTGCTGACTTGTGAATTTGAGAAATAGTGGGGATATAGCACTGTGCCTAGTATGACTCTATATTCTCCTTGTTTTTTTTTAGTTCACCAGACCTCATTTTCATTGTATATGAGAACAATGCTTTTTAAATACTTTAAACTTTTTTTTTCACCCAAAACCACAAAAGTCTGAAACGGCTTCTAATTCCCATAGCAGTGAACCTTTCCTTACAAAGACATCATAAACAGTGGTGACGTTAACTGGAAGGGGTGAAGAATGCAGCCCAGAGTATGTAACATCTAACAAGTATGCTGGACAGTGCTCAAACTTAAGCTCAGTTTCATTCACTGTGAATCCCTAGTGTTGGTGTAAATCAATGCAATACTAGCAACAACAGTTACTTATAGGTCTAGTCTTAGGGTAAAAAGAACTGGAATTCAGATGATAATGTTTTCCAAATGCAACTCAAGAAAAACCAAGTGTTGATAGAATGAAATGCAAGAAGTAAGAATGATATATTTCTGTGTGATATTATCTACATGCATATTTCACTCAAGGAGACCCATGGCACCCATGGGTTTGGGGGTAGAAAAATATTTGTTATTTAATAAAATATCAGAGCACAGACCTGTGGAAGACAGCCATTCTATCCACAACTTTGACTTTTATTCACAACTTTTGCTGGAAAACAGACAGTACATTCCTTTGCTGAGAAATCACGCCTAGTCATATTGTTATTGAAAGCAGTAATTGAGTGCATATGTCCCAATTCAAAAGGGTAACATGAGACAATTTATTAACGTTTTGGAATTCTACAAAAATCATTGTTTACCTATTGTGCAAGACAAAACCAAAGGCTAATATTGCTATGTAAATGCTAATCAGACATAAAATGCTTCTACATGACAAACACCATAAAGCAAACCATTACCAAGACACTCGGGAATGGCAGTGATGTGAAGAACACATACAGTTTATAGAATACATCTCTTGTTATAATTTAATCAGACAGGAAAATACAAACAATCTGGTCTGAAAATTTAAGCTAATAGATATATTTTTTGCTTTTCTAAGTACACAAATTTTTTTTATTTCTTCCTCCTGCCAGTAGAAATACATTTTGCATTGTGAAAATACATGAACATTTATAACTTGCATTATAGCATGTATTTGTGGGCAGGTTTTTAATGCATAACAATGCTACATTTTCTTGCATGAATTTTAGCTCTGACTGTAGCTGAAATAACTAATCTCTCTCTAGTGGCTATACCAAATACTTCCTAACACACAAGTGCATTTTAGTGTCTTACATTACCGTATTTATCGCGGTATAACGCGCTCTGGCGTATACCGCGCACCCCCAAAGTGGCCCCCAATCCTGTGGGAAAAAAAGATTTTTTGTTTTTTTGTACTTACAGTTTTGATGTCTTGTGCGGCGTCCATCTGCGGCCTCGTCGGGTCCGGCGTCCTTCTGCGGTTTCGGGTGTCCTCTTCGGCGGGTCCGGCGTCCGTCTTCGGCGGGTCGGGCGTCCATCTTCGGCGGGTCCGGCGTCCATCTTCGGCGGGTCCGGCGTCCATCTTCGGCGGGTCCGGTGTCCATCTTCGGCGGGTCCGGTGTCCATCTTCGGCGGGTTCGGCGTCCGGCGGCGTCCTCCTGCTCGTTTCCCGCCACGACTTTGAATACTGCGCCCGCATATAGCGAGCGCAGTACACTCGTGAATCTTCGGGCAGGCTCGGGCGCCTCTCGCACTGACATCCTGTACGCTCAGGACGTCAGGACGTCAGTACGAGAGGCGCCGAGACTGGCCGAAGATTCACGAGTGTACTGCGCTCGCTATATGCGGGCGCAGTATTCAAACTCATGGCGGGAAAGCGGGTATCGGCGTATATCGCGCACCCACGATTTTGCCCTGATTTTCAGGGCAAAATAGTGCGCGGTATACGCCGATAAATACGGTAATTTCTAAGTCCCCTAAACCAAACCTTGAAGCAGTACAACCTGCATAGGCTGCATTTTGGTATAACACACTGCACAGAAATATGAAAGTGTCTGATTGACTTGAAAGGCAATTACGGTATATGGTTTGCCTTCTGTAGAAGCCGTGTTATTGGGGTGATTTACTAATTAGAAGGCACTGCACCAGTTCATACATTAATTGGTGCGCCAGAGAATTAATTAATTGAATGTGCGAACTGGTGCACATTGAAGCGCAAATAGCGATAATAAATATCTGCATATGTAAACTGCAACTGGTGCTAGGGTAACTGCTGTTTTATTGATAATAGTGCACGGCAAATACTATAATTAACCCTTTTGATGCCAATCTCATTCCTATAACTTCCAATATATCTTTGAAATGTGTTTTTTTCTTTTTTTACCCAAATCTTTCAATACATTACAAATTAGATTTAGTGCAAGAGCCTGTTGGATTTCCTATAATTTGAATTAATTGTTCAAGTGCACCTATTACCTATTTTGCCTAAGTATCAAGTTGTACAGAGATTGGCCAATCAGATTTCTAAGTGCATGACCATCTTATGGAATGTAGATGTGCAATTACCCATTTGTATTGCCCAAACAATATTTCTTGGTCATTATACAAGGCACGTGAAAAACACGTTTTTTTTAAGACATGCTAGAGTTAACCCCCAGCTTTAAGGATTTAAACATTTAGTAGTCAACAGCTTGAGGAAGATTTTGCTAAATAACGCAGCACAGACAATTAAATCAAAGTGAAAACAACCTACAAACACAAATTGACATACAAAATATTTAATTAAAAAATATCTGCCCCCCCCCCCCCCAAAATGCTATAAAATACATCTGTTCTGCAAAAGACAAACAAAATACAAAGAGAAAATTACAAACTCTATAAAAACACTCTTTTGCCACACACACAATCAAGACATCTTGCCTCTTTTAGGGCAAGGTAAAGAATGTTATCTGCAAGCTTTATATAACATAGGTTTGTGTGCTAATGAGGCAATTGAATGCACAGTCCATGAAACACACACAATTCAAGTTCACCCAATGTAGAGACATAACTTCAAAGTGGGTACACCTGTTAAGGATGTCCTTAAATTACCAACTCAAAAAACACACTCTGAGCATGCCCAGAAAAATTCAGATGCTGTTCACACACAAAAAGAACAAAAAAACAAAGTCCATAGCATGCCCAGACCAACACAAATGCATTTCACATACCAAAAGCCACAACTACAAAAAACAAAGGGCCAAATTCTCAAAAAGCTGTGCAAATTTAGTATTACCTAACTTATGTCATTTAAGTTACAGCGCCCTAAGTTGGTGTCGTAAGTGCCGTATCCACAGCGCATTTGCGCAC
This sequence comes from Rana temporaria, assembly GCF_905171775.1. Taxonomy (NCBI): domain Eukaryota; kingdom Metazoa; phylum Chordata; class Amphibia; order Anura; family Ranidae; genus Rana; species Rana temporaria. Next base: position 68,314,030 of record NC_053497.1, read on the forward strand.
AAAATTGCGCCATCCGTAACCTAAATTCCGAGGCGTAAGGCGTGGTTATGGCAAGTGGGAAGGAAGTGGGCGTGCTTCATTGTAATGAGCCGTGACCCCATGCAAATGAAGGGCCGGCCGTACTGCGCATGCGCGCACGAATCTGGACCTCACTGGGCATGTGCAGAACTTTGCTCATCGCAATCAGTGAGATAGGTAAAAGGCCAAGCGTACTTAGTTTGAGGATCGCCCTGTGTCTAAATAGCCCCAGTCAAACACACTTCCCTTGCAAAAGTATTTCCCTGTGTTCCCTTCCTAAAGCAAGTTGCTTCTGCTTTGAACGTTTGTCAGTGTTTGTTGGTAAGATTTGTTTGTGAGAAAAGTTGTTGAGGAGTGGTAGAGTATAGTTGGTGTTTGTTTTTGATAATTTGTTATTTGTTTTGATTTTTTGCCTGTTTGTTTTTGATAAGTGTTTGTTTTTTGGTGTGTGATTGTTTTTTGTTTCCCTTTTTTGCCTGTTTGTTTTTGAATTTATAGTAGCTGTCTGTTTGTGTTTTTTTTTGCTGTGTTTTTTTTTCTTTGTTGTGTGTGTACTGTTGATTGTTTTTTGGGTGAGTTTCCTGTTGCTGGGTGGTGTCTGTGATGGCCACCAAGCGCAGGAAGCTAAATTTTTCAGTGGCCGAGAAGCATATTCTTGCTCAGGGCATCATAAAATATGGGCGCTTTCTCCATGGCCCTGAGAGCCACAACACCACCCCGGCCAGGAGGAAGGAGATCCTTAAAAAGATCACCGATCGGATGCGGCGGGGGGGGGGGGGAGACCAGGACCATCGCTGGAATCCAAAAAAAAATAAACGATTTGAAGAGCGTGTCCCGGAACAAGCTGGCAACGCTGCATGCCCATACCAGGGGCACTGGAGGAGGGGGACCCTGCCCAGTCAGGATGAGTGAAGAGGAATGGGCAGTGGCCCAGTGTTTCCACCCACAGCAGGTGGTGGGCCTGCCTGGCTTTGACTCTGATGCTCCTGTGAGGACAGGTAAGTTTTTTTTTCTATCTGGTGATTAGCATGTGTGGGTGGGGGAAGGGAAGATGTGCCAAGTGTGTGGATCCACCAACCTGTGATTGTTTTGTGTCCTCCCCAGATGGCCAGGAGGTGGCAGCCCCATCAGCCCAGGAGGTTGCTGGGTCATCAGCCCAGGAGGGGGCAGCCCCATCAGCCCAGAAGGTTGCTGGGTCATCAGCCCAGGAGGTGGCAGCCCCATCAGCCCAGGAGGTTGCTGGGTCATCAGCCCAGGAGGTGGCAGCCCCATCAGCCCTGGAGGTGGCAGCCCCATCAGGGCAGGAGGTGGCAGCCCCATCAGGGCAGGAGGTTGCTGGCCCATCAGGGCAGGCTGCTGCACCACCCCCAAGACAGGCTGATGCTGAGTCCCAAGAAGGGCAGGATTCGCCATGGGAGGGGAGTGCCCACAACTCCCCTAATTTGGATGTTGAGTGGGAGGAGGATGAGGGGGAGGAAGATGAAAATATTGTTATTGGCCAGCAAATCCTGATGGGCCAAGATAGGACCTTTGAGTCATCCCCTGAGGGTACCCCAGAGGCTCCCAGCAGTCAGGCCACCATCAGGGATGGCCCCTCCCAACCCTCCTCCAACATGCAGCAGCCCCCATGGGTCACTCCAACCCCTCCTCCAAGGCCACAAGCCTCAGGGGCAAGTAGGAGGCCGCCCCCGGAAACCAGGGGGGGGTTTGAGCGTCTGCCGGTCAGTCTGCTGAGGGACAATGCCTGGCAGACCCGCAGTCTGGGTGAAATTAAAAAAACAATGACCAAGGTGGAGCACAGCCTGGGTTTAATGAGGGATTCACTGGGTGACGTGGCCACCAACTCAGTGGGGGTCATCACCTGTTTGTGGGACCTGAAGAACGCCACAACAGGCGTGGCCCAGGAGGTGACTGCCCTGACCCAGGCTGTGCAGGCCAATACCCGGGCTGTGCAGGCCAATACCCGGGCTGGCCAGGCTAATACGGCTGACATCACTGCCTGTCTGACAAGGATAGCCGTGGCCTTGGAGGGCAAGCCAGCAGGAGGACAGACACCAGGGGAGGCTCCTTCTTCCCCTGCACAGACCCCCCCCATGAAGATACTCCCTCCCCTGCACAGACCCCCCCCCGTGAAGATCCCCCAGTTGGCCGTGGCCATGCCCGTGGTCAGCCCAGAAGGAGCACTCGGCAACATCACTAAGTTGCAGGGGTACTTTTTTTTTTTGTTTTTTTTGTTTTTTTTATTATACTGTACTTATGATTTGGTTTATGTGTGTGAATGATGTGTGAATGTGGGGGGGGGGGGTGGCATTCCTGATAACATAAGGGTGTCACCCTCAGTTTTGGTGGAGTAGGGATCCCCAGGACCAGGGAGAAGTCATCCCAGGTTCCTGAATGGTGTATGAATGCACAGTGACATAATTGGAGCCGTGGCGGGGCGTTACTGCTCCCAAGTACCAAAGGGGGGGGGGGGGACTTGGATCTAATCCAATTCGATGTGCATGTGATGTGTCTGTGCTAGGGACCACAGTGGCATGCATTCATGCATTCTCATTGTGAGATAATTAATGTGCGTTTTGTGTAAAAAAAGACATTCTCATTGTCATATAAGTAATGTGCATTTTATGTGCAAAGTAAATGTTTAAAGGTCACATAATCTCTGTGAGTTTTTGTTGTCAAACCAAAAAAAAAAGATAATTAAGGTCCATTTACTGGGCAAAGATGCCTTCAGCCAGTTGTCTCCTTATTGCCTGTCCCTCAGCAGACCGGGTAGAGGTGGTTGGGGGGGGGGATTGCCTGGGTGGGGGGTTAGGTCAGGACATATCTCAACATGCAGGCCCCTTCTCAGAGCAAAATTATGGAGGATGCAACATGCCCCAATAATTTGACAAAGTCTGGGGAATACAAGAGTGTACCCCCAGTCTTGTCAAGGCATCTGAATCTGGACTTGAGAAGGCCAAATGTCCGCTCTACTATTGACCGGGTGTGGATGTGCACCTCGTTGAATTTGCGTTCTCCGGGTGTTTGGGGGTTACTAAAAGGGGTCATGAGATGGGGTCCCAACGCATATCCAGAGTCACCTGTAAGGGAAAAGACAGGAGGATATTAGTCATGCATGTGCCCCTTGTGATGTCTGCATCATGGGGGGGGGCATACCTGACACCAATGTCACTCACCAATCAGCCAGCTGTCTCCATAAACGTTCATCTCCAAGTCTTGGTAGATCTTGGTCTGCCGTAGAATAAAACTGTCGTGGCACGACCCTGGAAACTTGGCACAAACGTGCCAGATGAGGCCATGGGCATCTACAATCATCTGGACGTTGATGGAATGCCACCCTTTTCTGTTTCTGAACAGGTGTTCAGTTTCATGGGGGGGCTGTAGTGCCACATGCGTGCAATCTATCGCCCCGATGGTCCTTGGGAAGCCAGCAATGCTGTAAAAGTCAGTCATGGCTTGCAGACGCTGCTCCTCCTGGGTGGGCTTGACAAATTGGTTGGTCATGCGCCGCAGTATGGCAGGGACCACCTTATGGACACATCGGCTCATTGTCGACTGCACCATCCCAGCCAGACCTCCAGATGCACGCTGTAATGAGCCTGTAGATAAAAAATGGAGGGTTGCCATAACTTTATGTAGAGGTGGCAGGGCATGGGAGCGTCTGGTTGGGGTGATAAGATCCTCCATAAGTAGTTGGGCGAGCTCCAGGATGGCTTCCCTATCAAACCTGAAGTTGCCATACACTTCATAATCTGGCATTTGAAACAGATCACGCCGTGGCCGATAAACTCTCTCCTGTGCCCTCATCCTCCTCCTCTGTGCCCTCCTCCTCTTTTGTGCCTGTAAGGTGGCAAGTGCCGTCAGAATCATTGATGTCCCAGGCATTTTTCCAGACAGATCCTTCACAAGTATAGCTCTAGTCACTACCTTCAGCAAACCCTTCCACGGCATGTGTAAAATTAGGGCTGCTTTTATAATGTGTAAATTTACACAGGGAAACCAACAGGTGCGCACAGGGCGGAAAATACGCCGCACACACTTAATTTTGTGGATCGCCCTAACTCCCTCATTTGCATCTTTGCCTATCAAAAACAGCGGCGAGACTAGCGTAATTTGCGCCCGGGGATGCGCAGGTGTAACTATTTTAGGTAGGACGGAAAATCTGGAAATCTAGGCATAACTTGTTTTGAAGATCGGGCGCAAAGATACGCGCCATGTAAATTTAGAAAACTTTAGTTAAGTCCGCGTATCTCTTTTGAGAATTTGGCCCAAAGTCCCTGAGCATGCCTAGAACAACCCAAATGCAGCTAGCACAACATAAGACACCCCCTGTCCAAAATCAAGCACATCATCCAGTATGCTACAAAATTACAGATGGGACAAAGAGCCTAACATGGGCAAAAGATATACAAATACCATTGCAGTCTATGGGAACTGACTTGTTAATTTTCCAAGTCCCCCACTTGGCTGGCTTATATTCTAGTTAACCTGCCTGGCGGTATCCCCGAGCGTAACTCTGGGTGTTTTTTTCATGCTGGGATCGGTATCCCCGAGTCACGCTTGGGGTAGATATGCAGAGCGTGCTGCGGTGCGGCTTACCTTCGCAGCATCCACAGACAAGTTACTCACCTTGTCCCTGGATCCTGCGATGCATCCCCGCTGTGTGAGCGAGCGGGACCTCGCTCGATTCACAGCGTCCCCGTGTGCCTCCGATCTCCGTTCCCTGCGACGTTACGACGCACGGGGGCGGAGAACGGCGCCAAATTCAAAAAAGTAAACAAACACATTACATACAGTATACTGTAATCTTATAGATTACAGTACTGTATGTAAAAAATACACACCCCCCTTGTCCCTAGTGGTCTGCCCAGTGCCCTACATGTTCTTTTATATAATAAAAACTGTTCTTTCTGCATGAAAACTGTAGATTGTCCAAAAGTGTCCCTTTATGTCAAAAATGGTTTTAGAGCAGCTAGAAAACAGTGATAATAAATTATAATCACTTGCAGAATTGTGCGATAGTGATTTGTGGGCAAATATGTCATAAAAAAATAAAAGTAATGACAGCGACAATTCTGCAACTGAGCAAATTTCAGTGATTTTGAGTTGATTACATTATTGAATAATTTTTATTATAATTATATTATCATTTGTTATAATTATTTGTAATTATTTATTATATTATAATTTATAATTTTGTTTTAAAAAAAATCATACCCGGGATGCCTACTAGACACTTGTTTGGTCAGATTTAAGTGAGTTATTCCTAAGAATTACAGGCCTACAGTATAAAACGCCAAATTTCCTTGCAAAATAATTGTACCGCTTTTGGTATGTAATTCCAGACAGAATCATACCGCCAGGGAGGTTAATGGCCTTAAAATGGGTGTGGGGGCCCAGGTCCCACACTGAGAGACATATATCAATGTCACCAATTTGGACAACCCCAAAATCGAAACAAAGAAAAGTGCCTTTAAAAATGCTAAATTGCTTAAAAGCTAGTAACTTGGCGGTGGGGGGAGCTTACTCTGCCTGTAAAGTGGTGCATTTGTAGCATGTATCCAAAATGGTATTTAAAAAATGTACGGCTTTAGAGAAAACTTACAAATCTACATTGCAGCTGCAAGATTTTAACACAAAACAAAAAATAGCCTGCCCCTCTCAATACATACAAGGCCATTTGGGTCTGTTAAGGCTTAAAATGAGAACCCCATGTAAAAAATAACACCCCCAAACTAAAAAAATATTGTGCCCCTCCCACAACCCCCTAGTTAAACACACAGCAAGCCAGCCCATGAAATGGGGTGGATGCTTGGGGGCAGGAGGGGCTCAGGAACCCCAAAAATCAACCACCTTGTTCCCATATTCAGGGGGACAAGGGCCTCTTCCACACAACCCTAGGCTGGGGTCGTGGGGGGCTGCAGACAGGGGGATTTACGAAAGGTAGAAAACCCCTTTAAACTAGTGGGTACAAGGTGCTTTGTGGTTGGTATTGGGATGAGCCCAACATGCCCCAAAGGCAGCTAGCTATGCTGAGTGCATGTGGCCTTGTATGGTTCAGGAGGGGCTTGGGTGACCGCTCTTCTTGCCCCTTTTTCCTAGCTGGCCCTATTGTATGCTCAGAAAAAGGTTATGGTTTGGATTGGCGAAGGCAGCTCACAGCCTTTGGAGAATAGAGTGCAGTGTGGAGTTCCCCTTTAAAAGCAAAAGTTAGCCTATGGAAATCCAAGGGGTTAGAGGAGGGAGACAAGAGCATTAGCAAATGGAGTGTGGAGATCCCCTTTAAAAGCAAAAGCTAGCCCAAGGGAATCATATGCATTATGTGGGAAAAAAATATTGCGCTTGTTAAACAGTGACAAAGAAAAAAACAAATGAGAAGCATCGATCAAAAAGTGTTATACTACACTGTCAAATATGCAAAAAAGAAGAGATCGCGCTGAATGAGTGACAAGTGAACAAAAAAGTGACATAAAGTTCAATAAATCAAATGTCCCGCCACAAAGGCAAGTAATTGAATCTCCCAGGTGATAAACTCAATCCACAAGGAAAAGTGCTGGACAGAAAGAACCTCCACCAACGATAATAAAGCCTCTTACCGAATCTAATTCATCTCTGGTTTAAGAGAGATCAAACTGCGCATAAGAGGCATGGATGGATATCCTAAAGGCAGCAATAAACAGCAAACAGCGGTGAAGTCCTGGTCTCCAATCTCTAGAGATGCATCTCTCGATGGAACATCCAAGGGTATAAAGAAGCAAAAAAACTCCACATAGCGTAATAACGTCTGGATTTATTATCAAATTAGTAAAATCACACTTACATGTCAATGTAGGTATAGCGAATAAAATATGAGCCGGCCCGCTCGATACACAGCCTGTATCAGGTAAAACAATACGCGGTGACGTCAGCACGTCGCCTCCCAACGTTTCGTCGCAAACGGACGTGGTCACGGGATACAGGCGGCGCTCTGAGTCACCGCATAAATACAATAGATGGCGGATGTAGCCTCGATGTGGTGAGGCATCTGAAGACATAACGGACATCTTAACTAGGGGAAAGCCCAGTAATAACAAAGGCAATGTGAAAAGGGAAACTGCAATAGGATGACAAACAGCTTTGCCTGCACTCAAAGGCAGACAGACAAAAAGACGCTGACTAGAAGCCAAGCGCCACATCCACAATATTATAAATTAAGATCTCAAAGATCAGAGGTCAGGGTCATATTGATATAAATACAAGGCCATGACAATAATCGCGGAGAGTTATATACATGCAAACCGGAACCATTAAAATTTTGACTTAATAAACTTATCCCGTCGGAAATGAAAATTAAAATTAAATATAATAATATAAACTAAGAATCAGTGGTCATGAACTGAAATATGGTCATATCTTATAGACAAACAGACCATTCCTGACACTCGGCTAACAGCATATTAGACATGCCCACCAGGCACGCATCAAGATGCCACAGTGTCCAGTGTAACATAAGCGCTTAATCCATAATCTAAAAAGTGTACATAAAACATTTTGCCCCCTAAGGACAGCACCATAATGGTCAGGCATCCATCATCGCTGAAACCATGGGCTAATGCCGAGAAAAAAACATATATTTATATAAAAACATAAATGTAAGAATAAAAATATATTTAGTTTCATTAGGTGACCAAATAAGGAACACCCACCAGTAACCAAGACTAAGTGAAGGTCATTGTAAACAAATCATCCAATATATAGATTGTCTTTGTTTCTAGGTATTTAAAATAAATAAAGGATTTAACCAAGCTAATGAGGTGTCAAGTCCCAATGATAGTAATTGGGAAACAAAAAAGTAACCCACCCATGACGGTAGTCTACCCCATATACACCACATCGAGCTCACATTCCGCCAGTAGCCTAAACTACCAAATTAACTGAACAATGCCGTTGAATTGTCTAAAAAGCAACGACAAATGCTGACATTAATCATAGGAATAGCCTTATACCGGTGAAGTTATGATATTCAAAAAAAAGGAAAAAAAGGTCAAAACTCAATCGTAAGGAATAAAAAAAAATTTACAATAATATTACATGCAAAATTAATTGCATGAAATACATGAATGTGTAATGGTCAGAAAGCCCAAGTAGTGAACTAAGCATTTGAAATAAAACAATTAACGTCCACCTCTATGTTTAGGCCGAAGGGAGTATAACATTTCAGTTTGTAAACCCAAGACATTTCCAACTTAGAAATAGATCTAACAAGGTGGCTCCCTCTCCAATGGGGACTGTACTTATCTATCCCAAGAAAGATAGTGTTTTTCGGGTTTCTATTATGCGCCGTTAAATAGTGCTTCGAAACAGAATGTTTAGTATAGCCCAAACGTATATTGTTGATATGCTCGTTTAACCGAACCTGTAAGGGGCGCTTGGTCCTGCCCACATACTGAAGCCCGCATGGGCACTGGAGCATGTAAACTACCCCAGTAGTAGAGCACGTAATAAACGGTTTTATAGCATAACTCTTCGAAGTACATGTTGAATTGAAGGTAGTAGTTCTCCTGGAGTTACAGCCATTAAGGGAACAGACCTGACATTTGCCACATTTATAGTAGCCCGTGAGGCCCGAGAAAAACCTTGAATCCATACTTGGTGGATTCAAGATATTTGGAGCCAATTTATCTTTCAGTGAGGGTGCCCCTCTAAACACCACCTGTGGTCTGTCAGGTAATAGACTTCCCAGGATTTTATCGTTTTTGAGAATATGCCAGTTTTTTACAACTAGATTTTTCACATTCGCATGTTGGCATGAATAGTTAGTAATAAAAGGATTGCGAAAACCGTTATTATTCTCCCTATCTGTTCTGACAGTTAGAAGGTCGTCTCTATTCACTTCCTGTACCTCTGCCATAGTATCACACAAGAATGCACTAGAGTAGCCTTTTTCTAGAAAACGCTGAGTAAGAACATCTGATTGTTCCAAAAAGGGAAAGGGATTCAGGTTTGCCTAACAGACAGGTTATGTACATTATGGAGTTGCTTGAATACGCGGCCTCCCATAACTATTTCTGGTTCAATGGCCAGTTTTACAGACAAGATAGAGGTGTCGCCATGGGGGCTAAATATGCCCCCAGTTTGGCGAACCTCTTTATGGCCAAGTGGGAGGAGGATGTCGTCTGTGTCCACACTAGGCCCCAGATTCTTCTGTGGGCCAGGTACATAGACGACATCCTCCTCCTATGGGATGGTGCCGAGATTGACTTGATACAATTTATGGATGCCTTGAATATTAATAGTCGGGGTATCCATTTGAGTCGAGAGGTAAGCCAGGAGAAAGTTAATTTTCTTGACCTGACAATTTCTGTCAATAATGGTGCCTTTGTTACCGCAACGTTTTTTAAGGCCACGGACAGGAATGCTTTCATTCCTAAGAACAGCTGTCATCATACATCTTGGCTAAAATCTGTGCCCAAAAGCCAGTATCTTAGATTAAAACGTAATTGCACTGAGGATGCCACTTTTTTGGAACAATCAGATGTTCTTACTCAGCGTTTTCTAGAAAAAGGCTACTCTAGTGCATTCTTGTGTGATACTATGGCAGAGGTACAGGAAGTGAATAGAGACGACCTTCTAACTGTCAGAACAGATAGGGAGAATAATAACGGTTTTCGCAATCCTTTTATTACTAACTATTCATGCCAACATGCGAATGTGAAAAATCTAGTTGTAAAAAACTGGCATATTCTCAAAAACGATAAAATCCTGGGAAGTCTATTACCTGACAGACCACAGGTGGTGTTTAGAGGGGCACCCTCACTGAAAGATAAATTGGCTCCAAATATCTTGAATCCACCAAGTATGGATTCAAGGTTTTTCTCGGGCCTCACGGGCTACTATAAATGTGGCAAATGTCAGGTCTGTTCCCTTAATGGCTGTAACTCCAGGAGAACTACTACCTTCAATTCAACATGTACTTCGAAGAGTTATGCTATAAAACCGTTTATTACGTGCTCTACTACTGGGGTAGTTTACATGCTCCAGTGCCCATGCGGGCTTCAGTATGTGGGCAGGACCAAGCGCCCCTTACAGGTTCGGTTAAACGAGCATATCAACAATATACGTTTGGGCTATACTAAACATTCTGTTTCGAAGCACTATTTAACGGCGCATAATAGAAACCCGAAAAACACTATCTTTCTTGGGATAGATAAGTACAGTCCCCATTGGAGAGGGAGCCACCTTGTTAGATCTATTTCTAAGTTGGAAATGTCTTGGGTTTACAAGCTGAAATGTTATACTCCCTTCGGCCTAAACATAGAGGTGGACGTTAATTGTTTTATTTCAAATGCTTAGTTCACTACTTGGGCTTTCTGACCATTACACATTCATGTATTTCATGCAATTAATTTTGCATGTAATATTATTGTAAATTTTTGTTTATTCCTTACGATTGAGTTTTGACCTTTTTTTCCTTTTTTTTGAATATCATAACTTCACCGGTATAAGGCTATTCCTATGATTAATGTCAGCATTTGTCGTTGCTTTTTAGCCAATTCAACGGCATTGTTCAGCCAATTTGGTAGTTTAGGCTACTGGCGGAATGTGAGCTCGATGTGGTGTATATGGGGTAGACTACCGTCATGGGTGGGTTACTTTTTTGTTTCCCAATTACTATCATTGGGACTTGACACCTCATTAGCTTGGTTAAATCCTTTATTTATTTTAAATACCTAGAAACAAAGACAATCTATATATTGGATGATTTGTTTACAATGACCTTCACTTAGTCTTGGTTACTGGTGGGTGTTCCTTATTTGGTCACCTAATGAAACTAAATATATTTTTATTCTTACATTTATGTTTTTATATAAATATATGTTTTTTTCTCGGCATTAGCCCATGGTTTCAGCGATGATGGATGCCTGACCATTATGGTGCTGTCCTTAGGGGGCAAAATGTTTTATGTACACTTTTTAGATTATGGATTAAGCGCTTATGTTACACTGGACACTGTGGCATCTTGATGCGTGCCTGGTGGGCATGTCTAATATGCTGTTAGCCGAGTGTCAGGAATGGTCTGTTTGTCTATAAGATATGACCATATTTCAGTTCATGACCGCTGATTCTTAGTTTATATTATGTTATTTAATTTTCATTTTCATTTCCGACGGGATAAGTTTATTAAGTCAAAATTTTAATGGTTCCGGTTTGCATGTATATAACTCTCCGCGATTATTGTCATGGCCTTGTATTTATATCAATATGACCCTGACCTCTGATCTTTGAGATCTTAATTTATAATATTGTGGATGTGGCGCTTGGCTTCTAGTCAGCGTCTTTTTGTCTGTCTGCCTTTGAGTGCAGGCAAAGCTGTTTGTCATCCTATTGCAGTTTCCCTTTTCACATTGCCTTTGTTATTACTGGGCTTTCCCCTAGTTAAGATGTCCGTTATGTCTTCAGATGCCTCACCACATCGAGGCTACATCCGCCATCTATTGTATTTATGCGGTGACTCAGAGCGCCGCCTGTATCCCGTGACCACGTCCGTTTGCGACGAAACGTTGGGAGGCGACGTGCTGACGTCACCGCGTATTGTTTTACCTGATACAGGCTGTGTATCGAGCGGGCCGGCTCATATTTTATTCGCTATACCTACATTGACATGTAAGTGTGATTTTACTAATTTGATAATAAATCCAGACGTTATTACGCTATGTGGAGTTTTTTTGCTTCTTTATACCCTTGGATGTTCCATCGAGAGATGCATCTCTAGAGATTGGAGACCAGGACTTCACCGCTGTTTGCTGTTTATTGCTGCCTTTAGGATATCCATCCATGCCTCTTATGCGCAGTTTGATCTCTCTTAAACCAGAGATCAATTAGATTCGGTAAGAGGCTTTATTATCGTTGGTGGAGGTTCTTTCTGTCCAGCACTTTTCCTTGTGGATTGAGTTTATCACCTGGGAGATTCAATTACTTGCCTTTGTGGCGGGACATTTGATTTATTGAACTTTATGTCACTTTTTTGTTCACTTGTCACTCATTCAGCGCGATCTCTTCTTTTTTGCAATCATATGCATTAGAGGGGGAAGGTTAAATGCCCATTTAGGGGGAGCTAGAGGAGCGAGTCTTTTTTTTACATCATTTTAACAAGGTGCATGTCACATGTTGGCAACGTAACATGCCAACATGACCTGTGTGCAAATCTCCTTAAAAAAAATACCTGAGGGGGAACCAGCGTAAAAGAAATAAAGTGTAAAGTTTAGAGGTGCGCACGTTGAACCCATGCAATTGCATATATACGTTGCTTAACATTTACCAAGATTTTGGCCCCGCAGTGAACAAATGTATGTGAACAAGTGCAACAGCCGCTTACGCATGCGCACTGCTTACATTGATCTCACGCAGTTCTAAAACGTACTTGCGGGCACAGCAGGCTTTCTCTAAAAAAGTTACTTTCTCATTCTATTTTGGGCATATTTGTTACTTGGGTAGTTGTAACTAAACTTCCTCACATAACCCCATAACATAGGCACCCCCATCTTCTGTCAATATTGATTTAAAGATGTTGTGCGCCATGTTCATAGTGGCGCATAGATTGCATTCTCCCGCACGCCGAGTTTGCTATATTAAATGGGGGATTCGCACTCTGTTACCGGTGCACCATTTCGTAAATATTAAAATGTGCGTTGCTCCTCTACTGATGGCGCACGGCTTTCGTAAATCACCCCCATTGTGTTAACCAATTAGATCATTTACATTCTATTCAAATGTTCAAGGATCACTAAAGATTTTTTTTTTAAATAACAAACATGTTATACTTCTACTGTGCAGCTCGTTTTGCACAGAGTGGTCCCGAACCTGGTCTTCTGGGGTCCCTCTGTGGCTGTCTCAGCTCCCCCCCACAATAACTCAACACCTTAATGCGAGTGCTTGCAGTCGTGCTCCTGTGATACAGCCAGCAGCCATAGCCGCTCACTGTTTCACTCTGCCCCACCCCCCGGCGTGCCGCGTCATTGGATGTGATTGACAGCAGCTCAAGCCAATGGCTGCGCTGCTTTCAATCTACCAATAAATCAGCCGGGAAGACGGCCGAGAAGCCTGTTCGTTCACGGCGTGGGACTTTAGAGGGGTCAGGTAAGTAATCGGGGAGGCTGGGGGGCCGCTAATACTCGGATGTTTTTTCACCTTAATGCATATAATGCATTAAGGTGAAAAAACATTTACCTTTACAACCCCTTACAGAACAATGTGTATATATGAGTTATACCCGCCTTTTACTTTCCACCTGAATTCTATGCAGCATAAATTGTATCTAAAAATAATGGTTACAGCATTTAGAAAGTCAGAAAATCTGCTTTTACCATTAATCTCCAAAATGATATCAGACACTAATGATCATTTATCCAGCCAATAGTTACCCAAAATGTATATGAGCTTTGGGGAATGAATCTTAAAAGGGATTTACGGTAATAATTTTCCTTCTAATCTTCAGATCATCTGTCCTTTCTCATTCCCTGTAAATATCTGTCACAGCTAATATTTGAAGTGAAACTGAACGCTAAAAGATTTGCTATACTATATAGAATATCTATAAGTGTTAATTGTGACTAAGCAGTCCCCAGTAGAAAAATGGGATTTTTGTACTCACCGTAAAATTAATTTCTCCGAGTTCATCAATGGACACAGCGCCTCCTTAATCTTGACCATTGGGTTAGATTGTCTCCGCAGGAGTAGGACCAGGCAGAACAAAAAACACTTGGCTATGCCCATGGGCCGTCCTCAGTCAGTATAAAACCCCCTTCCTGCTCTAGGTATTCAGTTTAGTAACAAGGAGTAATAGAAGTATCAAAAACTTCATAGATGGGTGGGTGCTGTGTCCATCGAACTCGGAGAAATCGATTTTTCGGTGAGTACAAAAATCCCATTTTCTCTTTCGTTCAGCGACGGACACAGTGCCTCCTTAATCTTGACCATTGGGACGTCCAAAAGCAGTGCCAAAGAAAAATAAGGGATGGGAAAAATAACCCAAGGCAAACCACAAGAGTCCTAACTAGGACACAGGAGCCTTAACTGGGTCACAGTCTGAAAAAAAAATGTTTTAAGAAAAAACACCTCTCAAGAGGGAATCTCCCTTTTAAACAGTAGCCTGTAAAACCTTGCAGCCAAAAGAAGCATCCGCAGATGCCAAAATATCTACTTTATAGAATTTAGCTAAGGTATGCACTGATGACGAAGTGGCTGCCTTGCAAACCTATGATATTGACGCTTGATAACGGAAGGCCCAAGAAGTACCAAGCGCCTGAGTAGAATGCGCCATGACAGGGAAAGGAGGATACCGACCCTTAATAGAATAGCCCGAGTCACAGTCTGCCTGATCCATCTGGAGATGGTAGCCGAGGAAGCGGTCAGCCCTTTCCTTGGTCCCTGTGTAACCAAAAAAAATTAGTCTGAACTCCGGAAGGACTCAGTGGCTGCCAGATACACTTGAATCACACGAACCACATCCAAGGCATGCAAAGTAAATTCCTTTGGATGAGTTGGCTTGGGACACAAGGATGGCAACACAATGTCTTCATTCAAATGGAAGTCAGAGACAACCTTGGGCAGGGATGAAAAACCACTTTACCCCTATAGAGAACTAAATAGTGACTACAACAGGATAATGCTGCCAACTCCAAAACCCTGCAGCCCAAGGTAATAGCCACCAAGAATGCCACCTTCTGGGACAATGTAGGTAAGGGAATCTCCTGAATATCCTTGAATGGAGGTTTCTGGAGATAGTAGTAAGTTTAAATCCCATGGAGGCAAAAGTCAGTAAAGGCGGAGCCACATGCCGGACTCCTTAAATGAAGGTACGAACTAGGGGTCGCTGAAAGAAGACTGCTAAGGCAGACACCTGTCCCTTGATGGTAAATATATACTGTTTGGGGGGTTAAATTAATTTTCAGGCCTAAAAGGTGCATCCTAACCCCTTTACGCCTGCACTATAGCCAAAAGACTACAGCAAAGCTCTCCAGTTCTGGGAGGGTGTCCGTGGATGTCCTCCCAGAACTGCACCTCTTACATATACACCTTTGGGCATGCTCTGTGACTGTTGTGTCCTTTGTTCTGGACACAGCCGATCACAGATCATGGTAAAGGGCCAATGTCCAATCACAGCTGGTCACATGTAAACAGACGCTGTCTCTATGTGAGGAAAGGAAAGCTGATAAGCAGCAAGGCTGACAGGGCACGGTGAGTATATTGTTTAAACTGATAATCAGTGCCTTGATGATCAGTGCAGCCTCATAAGCGCCCATCAATAAAGGAAAACTGCTTATTTGTAACATTTTAAAACAAATTGTCGGCTTTTTTTCATTGTTTAGCGAGAAATAAAAAACCCAGTGTTGATTAAACACCACCAAAAGACAGCTTGAACTGTCTCAAAACATGATAAAAATTGGGTTCATTAAAACATTTGGGCACAGTGTTGCATGACCGCGCAATTGTCATTGAAAGTGTACCAGTGCTGCAATCTGAAAATTGGCATGGGCAGGAAAGGGGTGAAAGTGCCCAGTATTGAAGTGGTTAAAGTAGAACCTAAGGCAACATGTTTTTCTCTCATGTTGGATGGAGTAAGGGGGGTTAGAACACCTGTTTTTTTTCCATCTGTGTCACATTGTGAGAGGAAATCCCTCCAAAGTGAGGGAATCCCTGGTTGTCATCAGGGTCCCCAGAACTAGTAAAACAAAAGAACAACCTTCTGCGCTCAAAAAAACAGTTTTTCAGCTTGTCTAATCTTGGCAAGACTTTGCAGCCCCCCTGAGGGCTGGGGAAGCCCAGAGGAAACACTAGAAAACAAAAACAGAAGGCGCACTAGCCTTGTACATTACCTTTTTACGCTTTTTATTAGGATATGAAAAAAGATGTGTACTCACAAACGGCTTAAAACCTCAAGCACATCGGTATCCATAGTGTCCTAAATGATCAGGCCCACAGAGCGCATTTCTGAGCGTCTTCTTGTGGTTGAGACATGCTCAGTGCACCCTCTGTTCTCGTTTTCCCCAGAACCAATGTCCCCATTGGAAGATTTCCCCTCTATTACTGTTCTGGGGACAACCCAAAATTCTGGATTTTCTCTTTCACTTTTGGTGAGAAGGGTAAACAGGACCAATATAGAAGGTAAATCTCCCTAACAGGGACACAGACAACACTAAAAACCTGAAAAGTGTTGTAATTATTCTCCGCTCTATCCAAAATGAAAACAATAAATATGTTTTGCATTTAGTTATCCTTTAATGTGTGTGCAAAAATGGCAAAAAAAAATATTTGGTAGCCAAGTGGTTAATCCTCCTTTACTCTGTCGAAAAGTTAAAAATGCAAGTTTCGTATATGCATACACTTAATTCCAGTTATGCATTTTTTCACTGCTGCTAGGTGGTTGTCAGCTCTAGCATTGGGTACAACATTGGAATTTAAATAGTTTAATAAAAAAGCATCTCAAAACTCCACATATACATTAGCCACAGTGGGCATTGTATACAACACATCTATGCTTTTAGACTTTGTTATATATATATATATATATATATATATATATATATAATACCCCTACCTTAATTTCACATTTACAGAGCATGAGAATGAAAATGAAAACTTAATTGACTGCAGTAAGCAATAAGGGTAATTATTCCCTCAGACACTTTTATACTTGTTAAATGAAATGGTGCATGTCGAATTGTGCATATTCCTCACTAAAGACTGCTGGAAAAACACAACAAATTCAAAATAAAAAAAGTGTGGAAGCAGAGTGGCTCTTCCAACCATAAGAAAATGGTAGGGCAATTGTTCTTATGCTGCAGGACACCTCAAAAATATAGCAAAAGAGGTATCAACAAGGAGAAGGACCTTTTGCCATGAGTGACACACAAATGTTCCTTATATTTAACACACTTCTGTAAGGAGATATTAGGGGATTACTTCCCTAACTATTCCATAGAGACCACAAGGGACTATAATTCTATGCCTTTAATCATCTTCAGTTCTCCAGAGGTGCATAACAGTTATTTCTAACCAATGTAGCAACATAAATAAAAGAAGAAACAAAGTAGCACTGAGTAACAAACCATAGAAGAGAGCGAAAAATTGATGATTACAACAATAAATAATATGGCATAGCAATACTAGTAGCACAGGAAGCAGCTGCTCCGGGCCTTGTCCTCAGGCCCAGCCTCAACCTTCTTTTTTCCCATTACACAAATAGTATATATCATGATGGACCATTACTATTAGCCCAAATGCACTGTGGTAACTTAGTATTAAAGAGATATTTAAAGTGGTTGTAAAGGTTCTAAAAAACTTCTGTGTTCAGCAGAGGAGAGAGCGGGGGGCAGAGCCATGCTGCACTCCCTGTCTAAATGGACACATAGCAGCTTGGCAGGAGGGAGGGAACAAAAGCACCGGCAGGGAACCAGAGAAGAGGAGGCTCAGGAATGCTCTGTGCAAAACAGGAAAGTATGACATGTTTCAGTGACAGTGACTGCAAGAAGCTCATACCAAGGCAAATTCAAGTACTTACTCTGCATTTAATGACATATTAAGGAATACAGAGAAACATTAATATGTGTCTTCACTAACTGTCAGGAGTTAAGCTTCAAAAACTTCATACTACTGTAGCTCATTATAACTTTGTCTTGCAGGTTTTTTTCCCCACACCGTGGGTTTGCAACCCCATTAAGTTAACACTTTCACATCCATAATCTGTAGATTGAAGTTGACACGGAGAACCAGCCTCAAGGACTCAATGGATCTGAAATATGTAGAAGCCTGGGGAAGGGTTAAAACAATAAGTGTAACTGTGCTGAAAATGCAGTTACACTTTAGGATAGAACAATATACCCCAATGAATGCTCAATCCGCTATCTACTGAAATTTTGGGGAGTTTGATGATGGGCGTAACCTGTCTGGGAGAAGTCTTAGTGAACCTGGCGCCAGGGCCGGACTGGGAATGAAAACCAGCCCTGGAAATAATTTCATACCAGCCCCACAGCATTAATATACCAGCCCAAAAAAAAGAGAAATCCATGAGAGAGCCAGAGAGGGGCCAGGCTGCAATGGTGAGAGAGGGGTGCAACGATGAGAGAGAGAGGGTGCAACGGCGAGAGAGAGAGGGTGCAACGGCGAGAGAGAGAGGGTGCAACGGCGAGAGCAGAGGCATTTCTAGTGAAAATGGCGCCTATGGCAAGCACTGAAACTGCGCACCTGTCAAAACATTTGAAACACATCTTTCAGATAACCATAACAAAAAAAACACCCAAGATTGCAGTAATATCAGCACCCAAGATTGCAGTAATATCAGCACCCATAAAAGCGGCCTTAGCAGCACCCATAAATGCGGCCTTACCAGCACCCATAAATACAGTAATAGCAGCACCCATAATTGCAGTGATATCAGCACCCATAATTGTAGTGATATCAGCACCCATAATTGCAGTGACATCAGCACCCATAATTGCAGTGACATCAGCACCCATAATTGCAGTGACATCAGCACCCATAATTGCAGTGACATCAGCACCCATAATTGCAGTAACATCAGAACCCATAATTGCAGCAACATCAGCACCCATAATTGCAGCAACATCAGCACCCATAATTGCAGCAACATCAGCACCCATAATTGCAGCAACATCACCACCCATAATTGCAGCAACATCAGCACCCATAATTGCAGCAACATCAGCACCCATAATTGCAGCAACATCAGCACCCATAATTGCGGCCTTACCATTACCCATAAATATGGCCTTACCAGCACCCATAAATGCAGAAATATCAGCACCCTTAAATTCAGCAATATCAGCACCCTTAAATTCAGCAATATCAGCACCCTTAAATGTGGTAACAGCACCCATAAATGCAGTAATATCAGCACCCATAAATGTGGTAACAGCACCCAAAAATGTGGTAATATCAGCACCCATAAATGTGGTAACAGCACCCAAAAATGCAGTAATATCAGCACCCATAAATGCAGTAATATCAGCACCCATAAATGTGGTAACAGCACCCATAAATGTGGTAACAGCATCCATAAATGCAGAAATTTCAGCACCCATAAATGTGGTAACAGCACCCATAAATGTGGTAACAGCATCCATAAATGCAGAAATTTCAGCACCCATAAATGTGGTAACAGCACCCATAAATGTGGTAACAGCATCCATAAATGCAGAAATTTCAGCACCCATAAATGTGGTAACAGCACCCATAAATGTGGTAACAGCACCCATAAATGTGGTAACAGCACCCATAAATGTGGCAACAGCACCCATAAATGTGGCAATATCAGCACCCATAAATGCAGAGGAATCGTGCGGTGTATCATGGGCACAGCACTGGGCAGAAAGGCAGAGTGGAATGGAACATCAGACAGTGACTGCACGCAGTGGTACCCATACAGGTCACACTCACTGGCAGTGGGACTGTGATGGTCAGGGACACGCAGCAGTGCAGGGGGGTGTTTCCCTGTATTGGATACAGTCCTCTGCCAATGCTGCGCCAGTGCCTCTGACACTGTACAGGGGGAGAGAGGGAGTAGGATCACCAGCGGCCCTGTCTGCTTAGCACACATGCACAATCACACATGATGATGACTTTAAGGCCTCTTTCACACTGGGGCGGTGGGGGCATCGGCAGTAAAGCGCCGCTATTTTTAGCGGCACTATTCAGCCGCTAGCGGGGTGCTTTTAATGGCCGCAAAGTGTCGCTTTGATTCCAATGGGCAGGGGCGCTTTAGGAGCCACTCTTACTGCGCCTCAAAGATGCTGCTTGCAGGAAATGTTTTAATGTCCTGCCAGCGCACCGCTCCAGTGTGAAAGCACTTGGGCTTTCACACTGGAGTGAATGGAACCACTCTTTCAGGGCGCTCTGCAGATGCTATTTTTTGCGTTATAGCGCCTGCAAAGCGCCTCAGTGTGAAAGGGGTCTTAGACTACTTTCACACTGAGGTGCTTTGCAGGCGCTACAAAATAGCGCCTGCAAAATGCCCTGAAAGAGCCTGTCTTCTCACTCCAATGCGAAAGCTTTCACACTGGAGCGGTGCGCTGGCAGGATGCTCAGAAAAGTCCAGCTAGCCGCATCTTTGAGGCCCTGTAGGAACGGTGTATACACTCCTTCTAAAGCGCCCCTGCCCATTGAAATCAATGGGCAGCGGTGCTGAACCGCCAGCAACGCGCTGCTGCAGCGGCGCTTTGCGGCTGTTTTTTTTATCCTTCTGGGCCGCTAGCATTGTGCTGGCAGGACGCTCAAAAAAGTCTATGAGGCGCCCAGCTAGCGGCTGAATAGCGCTGCAAAAATGACAGTAAAGCGCTGCTAAAATACTGACACTTTACTGCTGACGGCACAACGCCCCAGTGTGAAAGTAGCCTAAGAAACAACCTCACGTGATGGGTGACGGCACTCACCGACCCGCTCGCTCGGGGAAAAGATTAAGGAAGAGCGCAGAGGAGGGTAGGTGGAGCTTTAGGTGGAGCCTCCTCCAGTCAAACAAATGACAATCTGGCGGAGTGGCCGGTCACACTCGTAAATGAGCATGGGGGGTGCCTGTCACACTCCTCCATACTGCCAACAGCTAGGTAACCAAATTTTTCAGGTAAAGTGCCGTACCGCCGGGGCTATAGGGCGGGAGGCAGCCGCAGGAGGACAGGTGGGAATTTTTTGGGCGTTTTTGGCTTTTTTTTTTATTACAATTTGCAGGGGCAGCAAAGGAGACAGAGGGTGGGGGGGGGTGCAAATTGTAACCTAAACCTGTATAATAATCTCTCTCATGAGGCATTGCACGGTGCACCCCCCCTCCTCTCTGAGATTATACAGATTTCAATTGCAGGGGCACCAAAGGTAGGTGACAGAGAGAGAAGGGGGGGGGGGTGCAGATATGGTAAGAGAGAGATTCTTTATAAATTGCATTAAAAAAATTTTTTTCACCTTGTGCTCCAAGGCAGGGTGGCGACTGGGGCGGTGGGGGCATCCTCTTCTCCTTTGCGGCTCACTCGTGACCAGGCAGAGACATTGTAGGCGGTTTTGGCGCCGCACGGGACGATGGAACTAGTCCTGACGTTTTGTTTCTCCTGCTCGGGCTCCTCCCCTTAGACACATGATCAGTGATGCTGCTCACTGATTAGCTGGGTAAGCTACCTAGCTAATCAGTGAGCAGCATCACTGATCATGTGTCTAAGGGGAGGAGCCGAGCAGGAGAAACAAAACGTCAGGACTAGTTCAAGAAGGCAAGTGCGGCGGCGAGCATGGCGGCCGCAACCCGCCGGCCTGCGGCTGCTTTTAACTACCGCAGTCTGCAGGTATGCAAAAGCAACCCCAGGGAACTCAGTGCAGCCGTCACCCATGCACAATTGAAAAGAGTGGCGGCCGTGGCGATCGCAGCTGCGGCCCGCCGCTGATTATATTTGACTGACAGGCAGACTGAGGCAGTGACAGCAGGCAAAAGCAGGCGGCCTACCGGGAATTTTCCCGGTTGGCCAGTCCGGTCCTGCCTGGCGCCCCTTTACATATGCCACACTGATGCACAACAATATCCACATTGCTACCCTGACATTCGTGTGCTGTAAAAATCTCAGAGTGTACTCAGAATTTCCATGTGTGCATTTGGCAGCAGAGCTCTAAACTACACAGACTGGTTCCTCAGTAATCACTAAAGCTACCCAAGAAAAAAAGCTGGAATCAGTAAATATGTCAACATGCCACTCAAGACATACAGTGCCTTGAAAAAGTATTCATACCCCTTGACATTTTCCACATTTTGTCATTTTACAATAAAAACATAAACGTATTTTATTTATTGGGATTTTATGTGATAGACCAACACAAAGTGGCACATAATTGTGAAGTTGAAGGAAAATGACAAATGGTTTTAATAATTTTTTTACAAATAAATATCTGAAAAGTGTGGTGCGCATTTGTATTCAGCCCCTTTACTCTGATACCCATAACTAAAATCTAGTGGAACTAATTTCCCTCACAAGTCACCTAATTAGTAAATAGAGTCCACCTGTGTGTAATATAATCTCAGTATAAATACAGCTGTTCTGTGAGGCCCTCAGAGGTTTGTTAGAGGGCCTTAGTGAACAAACAGCCTGATAAACGCCAAGGAACACATCAGACAGGTCAGGCATAAAGTTGTGGAGAAGTTTAAAGCAGGGTTAGGATATAAAAAAATATCCCAAGCTTTGAACATCTCATGGAGCACTGTTCAATCTATCATTCAAAAATGGAAAGAGTATGGCACAATTGCAAACCTACTAAGACATGACCGTCCACCTAAACTGACAAGCCGGGCAAGGCGAGCATTTATCAGAGAAGTAGCCAAGAGGCCCATGGTAACTCTGGAGGAGCTGCAGAGATCAACAGCTGAGGTGGGAGAATCCATCCATAGGACAACCATTAGTTGTGCACTCCACAAATCTGGGCTTTAATGGAAAAGTGGCAAGAAAAAAGCCATTGTTGAAAGAAAGCTGTAAGAAGTCCGTTTTGCCGTTTGTGAAAAATCATGTGGGGGACACAGCAACATGTGGAAGAAGGTGCTCTGGTCAGGTGAGACCAAAATTTTACTTTTTGGCCTAAAAGTAAAACGCTATGTGTGATGGAAAACTGCGACTGCACATCACCATGAACACACCATGCTTTTTTTCAGCAAGGACAGGGAAGCTGGACAGAATTAATAGGAAGATGGATGGAGCCAAATACATGGCAATCTTAGAAGAAAACCTGTAAGGCCGCGTACACACGACCGGTCCATCCGATGAGGATGGTCTGACGGACCGTTTTCATCGATTCACCGCTGAAGCAGACCGAAGCAGACAGTTCAAAAACCGATCGGGTCAGAATGCGGTGACGTAAAACACGCGACGTGCTGAAAAAAAAAAATAAGTTCAATGCTTCCAAGCATGCATCGACTTGATTCTAAGCATGCGCAGGTTTTGAACCGATGCTTTTGTGTACTAACCATCGGTTTGGACCGATGGTCAGCCGTCCATCGGTTAGATTTTAGAGCAAGTTCTCAAATTTTTGTCCGAAGGACAACAGACCGATGGGCCGTACACACGGTCGGTTTGGACCGATGAAACTGGACTTCAGGCCATTTTCATCGGATTGAATAGAACAATTGCTTTGCAGACTGTATATTGTCAAATAATGTTTTAAATAAATGTTTTTGTAATTGAGAAAAAAATAAAGAATACTTAAATTTTAACCTCCCTAGCGGTATTCCCGAGTGTGGCTCGGGGTGAATTTTCAGTACCAAAAGCGGTAACCCCTGAGCCACACTCGGGATCGCATCACAGGATCCATGTACAGCTTACTTACCTTGTCCCCTGGATCCTGCGATGTCTCCCTGCTGTGTTTCCGCTCGATTCACAGTGCCTTGCACTGTTCTCTGCGAGCGTTGCGATGCACGGGGACGGAGCTCGGCGCCAAAGTAAAAAAATACATACAGATTACAGTACTGTATCAAATAATTACACATCCCTTTTGTCCCTAGTGGTTTGTCCATTGCCCTGCATGTAGTTTTATATTATAAATTAGAATCACTTGCAGAATTGAGCGATAGTGATTTCTGGGGGAAATTCGTCATCAAACACTGAAAGTTATGACAGCGATAATTCTGCAACTGAGCAAATTTCTGTGTTTTTGACTTCATTACATTATTGAATAATTTGTATTATTATAATATAATTTGTTATATTATAATTAATGATTTTGTGTTTTAAACTTTATCATACCTGGGATGTCTACTAGACTCTTGTTTGGGCAGATTTAAAGTGGATGTAAACCCGAATCTTTTTTTTTTTTGCTGTCACAATGTAGAGTACAAGATTTCCTATCATCTGTGCCCAGTCTTGCCACAAAGAGTTAATCCAGCTCTGAGCAATCCTCTTTTCTTTTTTCAGTGAGATAAACGGACAAACAGGGCAAAACGTTTGTCCGTTCTTCCCCCTTGCTGGGAATGACAGGTTACTTACATATCTCATGCACTAGCCTGAGACAGACATTATTTTTTAATTCCCACCCCCACTCCTTTTCTGAAGTCATGTGGTTACTTTTCTGGATTTTGGCTGGATGTTACTGATCATAGCAGAATTTAGTGTAAGGAATACATAGGAGAAAATGCATGTTGACAAGGGGAGTGTAGAGGTGGGTGGGGAGTCTACTGACATCACGACTCCATCCGAGCTTTTCTCAGTTCTTATAACAGACAGAGGGAAGACATTTGACAGGTAAGAATACATGCAGGAGGCATGTATAGATAACCACTATGGCAGTAGTTTAGAAAGGATGAGAGTGGGTTTACATCCACTTTAAATTAGTTATTTCTAAGAATTACAGGCCTACAATATAAAACGCCAAATTTCCATGCAAAACATTGTACCGCTTTTAGAAAAATCTGACATAATCATACTGCCAGTGTTGTGGAAAATTCTATAAATGTATGTTGTCAGATGTCCCCCCAGTGTCGATTTTGCTGTAATGCGCTCAAGTGAGCGAATTCACACATACAGACGTTGGTGGAAGGCCATTGGCGCAAACACCTTCCCATGGACACAGCAGATTTGCGAGCTCCTTTTAGGGACGTTCATTTATGCCTCAGCAAGGGACTGGCCACTTCTTGTCGACTGCATTAAATGACTCAGAGTGGACAGATCTGCATACATGGAAACTGTAGCATAACTATACGAAAATTATGGATATCTGATCCATGATTTAAGTATGGTTTGCAACATTGGCAATGGTGGTGTGCACACGGCTCTGTGCAGTGGCCATGCTTTCTGATTCCTTTGCACACATCACTACTAAGCATTGTTTGAATCACATGTCTGTGATTGGTTCTTTTGAAAGTATACAACATGTCTGATTGGCTGTTTTGTGAAGCCACACCTTTTGTTACTGATGTTGACCCTATAAACAAACAAGCTGCTCGAGGTCAGTGATGACTGGGAGCGATGGATGAGAACATTTGGTGAGGTCTCTTGACTTGTATGAATGGCAGAGAATGATGGTGAGTGAATCTATTTAGCTTAAATATGGGTTATTTCATTAAGATGGATTCTGTGCTTAATAGCACAGGGCAAAATAGCGGTGTGATCTGCATACAGCCCAGTTTTTGCCATGTCACCAGGGAGGTAAACAAAAATATGTACAGCTTCCTTTCTACCATAATCCACCTTTATGTGAGAATGTGTTTGGTTGCCAAGAGAAATTACATGCCTGAGTTACGTTGTTAATTAGTATTGTTTTTTTTTTTCAAATAATTTTTTATTGGTCATAGCAGCAATTAAATGAACATAAACCGAGCACATTAGTGTACAGGTAACGCTAGAGCAGTAATATAGCATATACATAGTAACAGTAAACAGTGTGTAGTAAGGTTGTAGGTTGTAAAAAATACGCAGCAGACACATTACGAGATAAGAGAGCTGGAATTCGCACCGCACAAGTGTGAATCCGGCCTTATTATAATAACATTAACCACGCTGTCTGTCAGTGTACTGAGCAGTGATTATTTATCACTGCTTAATAAACTGACATCTCTGTGTTTTTGTGAATTTCTGGTGCTGTAAGCTCGTAGAGCCTCACAAGATTCCAGTATCAGGGGCCGTTCTCCAGTGTTGGAAGCGTTGGCAGATCGCTTCACTCCTCCAAGGGTGAAGCAATCTACACTGCTTCATAAACTAGCACCCAGAGGAGATAGATCTCCACTGTGAATGCCGGATAATGAAGCAGTGATATATTTCACTGCTTCATAAACAGACCCCAAAGTGAGGTATAGAATTCTGCAAAGTTTGGACAATGTCATGGGGGTGAGAAAGTAGGCAGCCCTCTCTATTTTAAATTTGGTGGGGGGTGGTCGTGTGCGATTGTTTAGCCAATTTATGGGCTAGTAGGGAATGAGCTTTGTTACCTTTATCATAATAGAGCTGTATCAGTCTCAGCAGTGCCTTTTCCACTTGGCCCATGGCGAGGTCCCCAAGTGTCGTTCGAAGATAATTGTCCTAAGGAAGGGTAGGGACAGGGAGACTTGCAGTCGAAGTTCAAAGGCCCTAAGCTCTTTTAATTTGGCTGCCAACGCATCTTTTTTCATGGCCGAGGCTAGCGCTATGCAGCGACCACAAAAAGCTGCCTTATGGGCTTCCTAGAGTATGGAGGAGGATATGTCAGGGGTGTTGTTCTCATGGAAGTTTAGCTGTAGTGTGGATGTAGTGACTGCGGTTGGGGGCACCTAAGTCCAGGGTCATTAGGATAGGGGCATGGTCTGACCAGGGTATCGGAAGAATCTGCTCATCACGGGTGACGCGGAGCATAGCATTGTTAGCAAAGAGGTAGTCAATGCGGGAATGCATGTGATGGAGTGCAGAATAAAACATGTACTGTCTTTCCCTGGGATAAAGGCTGCCAGAAGTCAAATAAGGCATAGCGTCTAGAGATCTGACGGAAGAGTTCGAGTCCCTGGAGGCTCGGATTTGCGAGTCCTTGGGATTCATCATATGGCGGCCGTGTTCCGAGGAGTGTGATAAATTGAAGTCTCCTCCTATCAAGAATGTGTTGGGTGTCCGAAACAAGCGTGCAAACACTTTAGTCATAAAGTTGATCTGGTGGACATTTGGGGCATAGATGATGCATAGGGTGACAGTCTGAGTCTGCCACTGTCCGTGTAGAATAATATAGTGACCCCGAGAGTCGATAAAAGACTCAGAGCATGTAAAGTGGGACCCGCGAAAAGGATAGCTACTCCTGCTCGCTTACGAGGGCTAAACGCCTGATAAACTTGAGGGTAACGTCTGGAAGCGAACGCAAAGGAGTCCCCATTGTTAAAGTGTGTTTCCTGGATCATATCTGCCCCAGAGTGCCCAAATTTTCTAAGCGCCAGATGTCTCTTCCTTTTGGAATTTAAGTCGTGGACATTTAATGGCATAACCTTGGCCATTGTGATGGGTATGTGCAAATTTAAAGATACTTATCTGGTCCAGCCCCAAAGATGCTGTGATGCAGAAGTATGGAGGGCACGAAGTTCCGAGGGGGATCTGGGTGGTCGCTGGGAGCATGGGTAGAGGAGCATAGGTAGAGCCAGGAAATAAAAAGGAGGGGGAAAGCAGAGATAAGGAAAAAAAGAGAGGCATTGCAATCAAGCTCTGCATAGCTTGCTAAACACAGAACTAAGTTAATTCCAATAGGTCCGTCCGGCCAGAAGTAAAAACAGGCCGGAATGACGCAGAGGACTGTGGCGATTGGCAACAGTAAAACGTCAAAGAAACTCTAGGGGGTAAACCAAGGGGGGTCTAGTGATCAGAAGGGTAACCACTCTCAAATCTTCGGCGAGAAGCGCCCAGTAAGTTATACAGGTGAAAAACATGGGGGCCTAAGGGGGTGCAAATGGGGCGAAAGGGTGGGCCAGGAATGTCAACCAGGGATAGGTGCAGTCCTAGTTAGAAGTGCCAAGTAGGGAAGACATGTTTCAGTCAGCCATTTTTGGATTTAGCAGCTTTGCGGGGAGTGTACTGACCCCAAGGTCACTTGGTTTGAGGGACCTTCTGCCACACCGCAGGTGGGTGGCAGCAGGGTAGCTACCAGGTCCCATTCCTGGAGTCGAGGGACAGGGAGCCCCAAAGTTTCGCAGAAAGCATCCAGGTCTTCAGGGTAGCGTAGCACGGCTGATTGGCCTTCTCGTTGTGCTGTTAGGCTGAAAGGGAAACCCCATTGGTAGATAATGTAATTTTCCTGCAGCGATAGAAGGGGTTTCGGAGAAGCCGGCGTTTCTGTACAGTGATTCAGGAGAGGTTCCGTGAAGAGCTGTGAGTTATCAAATACCACCTTCCGGATGGAGCAAGCTTTACGCATGATGTCCTCTTTCAGAGGGTAGGAGAGGACTCCGATTCAGGCAGACCCCTGACGTGGATGTTGTTCCTACGCCCCCTATTGTCCAAGTCCTCCACATGGCGTTGCATGTCCCTCAACAGCATACTGTGGTCTGCACCTTGCAATTGATTGCGGTGTACTGCCAGCTTAGTTTCTTGCATTTCTTCCTCCGCTATCTCCACTCTGTCTGAGAGGCATTTAAAATGAGTTTGGAGTACTTGGATCTCAGCTCGGCAAGTAGATTTGACATCCTCAATTAGTTGCCTAAAGTCCTCTTTAGTTGGTATGGCTTGAAAGTATGCCTGCCAGGAGGGATGTGGCTGATTCGGTCCCATCTGGTGGGGGGTAGAAGGTGGTGGCTGCTGAGGAGGCTGTGGTCTGGGCCTGTGTATTAGGCCACACTTGGGGGTCCCGTGCCTCGCGCCATGCCGGGAGCATTGAGGGTGAGGGGGGTCATTTCTACAGGTCCCCTGAATAGGTGGGGACTGGGAAGCTGACCGCCTGGGCATAGGTGGTGGCCTGGTCTGCACCCCAACCGATTATTCCGGGTCCCTGGAGTGGGATTGTCTCTGCTCTTTGGGGGGAGCAGGGGGTAGTCCCAGAAGGTCGCAAAGGAGCCAGGCAGAGGTTGGGACGATCCCTGTGCTGGGAAGGAGCAAGTTTTCCTGGAGCCATCCATGTATGGGTGCAAAATATCCCCTAAAAAGGCCGTGGAGCTGTGGGCTGAGAGAGAGCTAAATGCTCAGGCGTCCTGCAAGGTCGGCTTCTGGTCACGCCCCCCTAGTATCGTTTTTAAAGTCCAATAATGTGCTTGTGAAATGTAGCAAAACATACAGTATATATATCCTGTGGGATGTAAAAGTAAGTTGAACATTCATTAATGTGTTCCACACAGAGTGAAAAATGTAACAGACTAAAAGCCACCAGGTCCAACAATAAATCAAAGGGCTTACTGTATGCTAAAAATAATGAGTTACAGAAAGTAATTCAAATTTGTACTGCCAGATCTTGTTTATATTTCAAAACTGATAATATCTTGGGTGTCAATGCAATTAAGGAAGTGTGCGTGCTATATTTCCCTTTTTATGAAGGGAGAAGAACATGCCATGGCCAGTGGTAGATGCCGCTGTAAGGTATCAATAAAGACAAATGGTATTGATGCCCCTTGCCAATGTTGTATACCATATGCGAACACCTTATGACATGGTATCTCTTACAGAGAATAGAAGTAAGTGTCTACCTCTTGTCAGACTTACACTATACTAGTTACGCCATGCCCTGTTCACTTATACTTGGTGCACCTGATGCCAGTAACCCAAGCTGGTTCCCAAAAATTATCACAGATCATCTAATCAGTGTAGTTTACACCCTATCCCTGGCTTCCTTCTACTGCCACCTGGTGCTCACTCTAAAACCTGCTGCGCTATGACAAAACTTTTTGTTCTTAGGGGCCCCAGATAAATAACAAAGGCTGTGTGTCTACCCTTGGGTGTGAGTAAAACAATATTTACCTATACAAATCAGATGTTATTCTGGCAATATCTTCTTGTTACTGCTGCCTGTCAATTTTTTTTTCAGCCTAATGTCTTCAGTGTGGAACTGCAAGATAGAGTAGCATGGAAACAGTACTTATGTAACCTGGATCGATGGTACTTTTGGTGGCACCATCAGATTCCTGAACAGATTATGTTCCCTCCTTGATCAACACTTCATTAATCAACCATTATTATTACATTTACAATACCTCTGGATCATGTTGATATCATACTCATTAGACTTCAAAATGGTGCAGAATACCAACAGCAGTGTTATGTATGTACAGTTTAACAATTATTGCTTGGTAATCCTAGGGCACAGGGAAATATGGGCTGTTACACAGCTGGCACTACCAACCGTAGCATAGTTATTGATTCAGGCTGCTTCTATATATCTCAAACTTAAAGTGGAGTTCCACCCTGAAAAAAAAATTTCCTCCAAAAATTAAAAAAAATTTTTTTTTTACTTACCCGAAATAGCTGTTGCTATGCGTAAGTCCCGAATCTGCCTCTTCATCCTCCGCAGTGGATTCTCTTCCTCCTCCTACACTCGGTTTCTTCTTGTGAATGGGACGCGCTACATTCTGGGAACTGTATGTATCCCAGAAAGCAGCTGGCCCATTCACAAAGCGCTGCGCATGCACAGTAGGAAACGGGCAGTGAAGCCGCACGGCTTCACTGCCTGTTTCCCTTACTGGGGATGGCGGCGCCTGGAGCTGCCAGGATCGAGGATCAGCCTCGGCGAGGGACAACATCGCTGGCGACAAGGACGGGTAAGTGTCCTTATTAAAAGTCAGCAGCTACAGTGTTAGCAGCTGCGGACTTTTATTTCTTTTTACCGGACCTCCGCTTTAAAATAAATAGTTTTATGTGGAAATTGTCTTAAAAGTTGAACTCCAACAGCTGCATGAACAAATTAAATACATAGAGAGCAGTTTTATCTGCCAAAGGGTTTGCATTTCTGTTCATTTGACTGCAAAGATCTACACTACACTGGTAAACAGCCAAGTGGATTATGGCACTTAAATAAATATTAAAAAAGATTTTTTAAAGGAATTTCTTCCTTGTGAGATTTTTTAATGTCCACCACCTACAACAACAACATGGTTTAAGCAACTAAGAACCCCAAGTATAACACCTTTTGAGTGAAATTCTTGCTTGGGGTCTTGGTAAATGCCACTTAGTATTGTTTATTTTCTGTAACTTAGGCATCTTTTAGGTTAGCTGCCTTCCTTGGCTTGAATACACCTTTTTAAGTGCTTGGTTGAATCAACGGCCTAGAAAGTAACCAACGCATTGTGAACTTCATTTTGCCTTCACATTTAACTAACCCTTGAAGATGCAAAAAGTGGGATATTGCATCCGTCTGCTGTGCCCTCTGTCAATAATAGGCACACCATAATAGACTATTCAATTTTGTGTCCCTTTTTTTTCCCTCCTTCTCGAGCCATTTCCTTTGTTTAGTCAATGTTGGATCCTCCACATATTGTTTTTCTGCCTCCCAACTTTCTCCTCCCATTCCCTGGAGTTCCTCTTAATCTTGGCCACCTGTTGAATCAATATTTCCCTAAGAAAAGCCTTCAGGGCATCCCAAACCACTCCCTCCGATGCTGTCCCCGAGTTGAAATCCAAAAATTCTCTAAATTTTATGCCTATCTCTTCCGGGTTTTCCCATTAGTTCTAACCAGAAGGGACTTATTTTCCAATTACTTAAGGGGCACTTTTTCTCTGTTTTCAGTGTCAGCACCAGTGGGGAGTGATCCGACACCCCTCTTGGATAATAAACAATTTTTACTGATTAACTGCAGGCTTGCCCAATTTCCCAAGGCCATGTCTATTCTAGATAGTGTGGAATATGAGCTTGAGAAGCAGGAATACTGCCGCTCATCTGGGTATCTCGTTCTCCATATATCACACCATCCAACCTCTTCCAAGAATTGATTTAAGTTTCCCTCTCCTTTCCCGGCAGTCCTTATCCCTGGTGAAAATATATCCATAGTTCTATTCAATACTGCATTAAAGTCTCCAACCACTATTACTGGCGTGTTTTCCTTATTTACCACAAATTCCATTAATTTGTACAAAATCTCTATTTTAAAAGGCTGGGGGGAATATAAATGTTGGCCAGTACATATGATTTATTTTCCATTAGGCAGTGCAAAAAATATAACAACCCAATTCATCTATTCTAAGCTCTTTACATACAAAAGACACCCCCTTTTTTACCATTATGCTCACCCCTCTAGAATAGGGGGAGTGGACCGAATGGTACTGACATTGATATTTTCTATTAGATAATTTTAACTTTGTTTCCTTTGTTAAGTGAGTCTCTTGAATGCAAACTACTTCCACCTCATACCACTCAAGGGTGGAAAACAAATTGCGGCTCTTTTAACCAGTTCACCCATTTCCCGGACATTCCAGGAGCCTATATTAAATGTTTTAGGCCTCGTACAAGAAAAAAAAAACTTGACAAAAAGGAAGGGTGCCCAAAAAAGAGAGGCCCCCTTGCGCTCCACACGTTACAAAATCATGCAAGAGAGAGTACTGCATCCAATCGCAACGAAAGTGACAGGAAAACAAAAAAAAACCTCAGAGAGGAGAGGCCCACTTGGGCTTCAAAATGAGAGAGAATCCTGCCTTCTATCATAACAGAGAAAAAGCCATACTAAACAGACAAATGTCAAACCCTTTATACCAGGAAAGGTGAAAGAGATCAAAAAAGAAGCCAAGAGAAAAAATATAATCCCTCGCCTTCCAACCAATCTCCTCCATCTTTGCCCTTGATCAATCAAAAAATTACCTCCTTTAAGCGTGCGTTTCAAAAAAATATATAAGTGACCCCCAGGTTTCTTGGGCTCAAACTTCCCACTCTCTTGTGCTTGAAATGTGATATTTGTGGTTTTATACAACTTTATCCCTCCCTGCCAGCCCCTTCCCCACCCCCCACCTTTAGCATCAGAGTTCGACTTGCTAAAAAGTTTAGTTCTCCCCAACTGGCCCCTATGTATTTTAAAAGTTTGTGGGTAGTTTAACGTTCCAGTTGTTGCCTAAAACTGTATCAAACAAAGTTGGAAACTTGGACTTCTTGCTGTTGGCAAGTAAGGTCTTCTGGATGTAGCTTGGCCTCAGTCCACCCCATGTAAGTTTTTATAGGCCGATTTCCATTTTAAGAGTGGGTATTCTCCTTATGCAATGACAACAACCAAATAACTTCAACTTTACATCCACCTGGAGCTCTTCAGGTGCCTTTATCTGCCCTTTGAAACCCATAGACATTAAAAACCAATAGGTATGACATAGGCGGACCGTTACACCTGAAGAAAGAGATTACAGAGACCCAGAGCCTTAAGGCTGTTTGGTTGTTCTGTTAAACAGCTGGGGTTCAAAATGAGACAATCTTATTAGTTTTAAGTGAACTTATCCTTTTTAAGCCTCATAGGGTGAATTCATTTTTGTAATAATTTTATATATCATTACTGGTAAAAAAAAAAAAAAAAAAACTCTCTCCAAACATTATTATATACTTTAAGATAACTGTCCTGGCAGCCTCTGATTTGCTGTCCAGAAATATACTTGGAAGCTGGAAAGTGAATAAGGTGCAAAGTAATTATTACATTCCTAGCAGCACTCCTAAAATATAGACGGCAAGTAGCAATGTATCATTAAAAGATAATTCATCCTCAGAAAGGGAGGCCCAGACATGTGTATACCACATCACTCAGTGCTGTGTATTGTTAGTGAACCTGCACACAAACCGGTCTTTATAAACCTGCAGATCGAGCACAAAGGGGCCAGTTCACTGCAGTCAGTTATCTTGTCAATCCATTAGCACACACCACCTGGTCCTGCCTTAGTCTGAAATGCCCCTCTTTTGTTAAACAAAAAAAGTTCTCCTTTCTACAAACTTTACCTCCCCAAAACAAAGTTGTAGAAGTAAAATATTTACTTTCATTCTAGGAATGGGAGAAGTAACATGTTGACAAGGGCATGATATTATCAGACTTGGAAAGGTGCTTCTTGGGGTATGCAGCCTACGCGGCATTTTTTCAGAGGACTCGGCCAGTTCACTCATACCCTTTCAAATCATGACTTCTTCACTCTATGCAAATGGGACTCGTTATTGTTCGTTTTCATTCAGTTTACACTATATTATTATTTTTACTTTTGCATGTTGCTGATTCACTGTTCCCGATACTCCATTTTACTTTTCTAAAAGTACTGTATTTGCTGGCGTATAAGACTACCTTCTACACTTAAAAAAAATGCCCAAAAAGCAGGGGTCGTCTTATATGCCGGGGTCAGCTGCTCGGATGCCTGCTGGATGTGCAGTAATACTGTATATAGCTTTGGCTACATACAGTATATACTGCTTAGCCATTCCCGGTGAGCTATGTATTCAAATGAATACAGAGCCTGCCTGGATTGGCAGAGGTTGTTACTCAAATCCGATCCAAACAGGCTACATACAGTAGTAACCTGC
The DNA here is from genome assembly GCF_905171775.1 of Rana temporaria. Classification (NCBI taxonomy): domain Eukaryota; kingdom Metazoa; phylum Chordata; class Amphibia; order Anura; family Ranidae; genus Rana; species Rana temporaria. Next base: position 68,347,948 of record NC_053497.1, read on the forward strand.
TCGGATTGACTTTGAGAGTCAGAGAGGTGTGGGCTAATGATGTTCCAGCCTCTGCCAATCCAAGCAGGCTTAATAGCATTGCTCGCCGTGATTGGCTCCAGCAAGAATGAAGAATATAGCTCCAGAAGGAAGAAATATGAAGCGTCAGAAGCCTCAGGAGGGGGCGTCGTCTTATACGGTGAGTACAGGCAAAAAATCTTAAAAAAAATGTTAAATTAGTGGGTCGTCTTATACGCCCGGTCGCCTTATACACCGGCAAATACGGTAAGCAAATTTGCAATTTGACAGACTGGTCAAACATTTGATTCCATTATTTGGTGAAATCATAAAACAAAATCAAAAGGTTTTGATCGACCACAAGGAGATGGGGTCAAAATGACCCCCTGATTGAATGCAGAAGAAAAATCTATTTACTTTAAATTCATTTTTCTGCAGTGATTTTTCACTTTGATTCCATTTCATTTTAATCTTTCAATAAACTGTAAAAAAGCTGTCAATGTATTTCCCAGTTTGGACATTACAATCAATGAAAAAACTGGTGATTGATCAAACGTATGGGTGATAGTTTGCTTAGTTTCTAATAAATATTGGTGATTATATTTATGATTTCCAACTACAAAAATAGCAAAAAAAGTTAGACAGGTTAAAGCAGACACAAAAAAATGCTTGATATTACCTGTGCCCTTTTCTGATGATTTTTTTTTTTTTTTACTGCGCTTTCTTTTAGATAAACCCCCATTGATGGCCATCCCTCTTCCCTTGAAGACCCACATTCTGCTTTGATGAAAACTTTTACTGAGAGAAGTATAAAGGTTCCCATTACTTTCTTTTAAGAAAACTGGCCTTTAATGCTTTTTGAGTCAATGACCTAAATAAACTCTTGATCTGCATGTTTGTTTGTGACAAATGCATCAACATAATAAAGTCATAGGCTCAACATGACAGCCAGCCAACTAGCATTTTTAAAAGAAGAGCTTAGTAATAGCAATCTACATATTCTCTTAGAAAAAGTTTCCTTTAAAAAGAAAGGCAAAGCTTTTCCGTAGTCCTGGACAGAGTGGAGTGCGATTAGAACATCCATCAGTTTTTTTTTTATTAGTGTCTGTATCCCCATGTTGTCATGAGAACAGGAATAAAGGGGAAATATTCCAATGGGGACACCACTTCGGATGACAAGGAATTACATCACTTTGGAGGGATTTACTCTCACTTCCTGTCATTGCTATGGAACATGAAGTGAAAGAAAATCTCCCCAATGGGACACAGAAAATTGACAGGGGTAATAACCCTCTCTTGCACCGTCCAAAATGAAAAAAAAAGTTTTGCCCAATTTTAAAATATAGGTATTCATCAACGGTAAGCTAAAAGTGAAAAACATTACACAGATTTGTTTTATTGTCCTTCAATGAAGTTGGTCATTTTTTGGTAGCAGTTATGCTGTAAAATTCCATTCTAAGGCCTTTGTTAAGAGAAACAAACCATCAAAGCCCTTCAAGCTATAAAAGGGTAAGATAATAAACAGTATTAAATCGCCCCCATCTGTAGGACAAAAGAATTTCCGTAAAGTACGTAGCTTCTACTGTTGTTAAAGGCAATGGTTCACTATTAACTATGCAAAGAAAAACAGGGAGTCAAAAATATTCCATAATGTCAGCAGAACTAAATATCTTCTTTTCGGGTGGGTATCACTTTTTAGAAATGCACTTATTAAATTGTAAATTAGAGTACAGTTATGCCTGATATAACCCTTCCACCTGCTTCAAGATGCAAAACCTAGAAAGTATAAGAAACATTCTGCTTGGTCCAAACTAGTATATGTTCTATACTGATGCTCCATGTGATAGAAATGCAAAAATACATTAAGAATGACATGTTTACTGTTATTTGTTGGCAACGCTATTGGACTGTATTATTGCTAAGGCAATTATATTTTGTACAAAACATTATACATGTCCACAAGGTCAATGGGTAACAAAGAGGCCATTTAGGGATTGTTCCAATAATTATTACATTTTTCTTCATACAAGCCAATAAGAATGCAAATGCAGCTTGAAATATCTAAATGTAAGAAGGAGTTCTACTGCAGGTCAGGATTAGGTCAACTTCAACGTCAAATGCACCTGTGAAGCAATTCAGAACCATCAAAAATGCAAGCTGAATGTGGCAAAAACAATGTATTGTCCCAACTACACAAGCCATAAGTTATCGTTAGCCATGCTACAATGCAAGATCTGCAAGGGCAGCAAACTACACAAAACAAAACAGAGAAAATAAATGGATAGATATTAAAAAATAAACAGCAATAAAAAATGTACATAAAATGTAATATACGTAAAATGGTCTATCGTCATGAAAGTATGAAAATAAAATGAGAAAAAACAATGGAAAAATAAACTAGTAATTATACCACAGTCCCTGCAAAGAAAAAAAAAACACAACTATAATTGAACTCCTAAGCCAATAAAAGGGCCAACAAAACAAAGATTTTTAATCGCATAAAAAAACATTCTATGTGTGATTGAAAAAAAATAAGAAAATATAATAAATCTAGGATCAAGACATGACAGTAGATAAAATGAATTACAATATCGTAAGTAAGTTGGGGAAATGTTAGAAACACTATTAAAGTAGAATTCCAGTCAAACACTAAAAATACTTGTAGCGCTCACCCCCGAAGGAGCCGCTGGTTGATTTTGGGATCGGCCTACTAAGTTACCCTGGCGGTGTCTAGGGGTGTGGTTGTGAGAACAGCGATAGTGAGCGAAGGTCCAGACAGCCAATAAAAGGTTTTCAATGCTTTATTGTCCAGGCCAAACACGGCCAACATCAACATGAATTGGGAAGGTCAAGGTTGATGAAGGAAGGAGAAGAGAACATTGCGGTATCAGGCCTGGATATTAAATGGAGCAGTCAATACTGCTCTGTATAGTACAAATTTTGTAACTCGTCGCCGGTAAAGTGCCTCCGGATAGACCCCTATAACAGGCCTGGCAGCCGAAGCGTCACTCTGAACTAGCTGGGAGGAACAGGTCTCTCTCACAGACCCGGCTCTAGGGCCTCTGCCACAGGCCAATTTCAATAAAGGATTTATATGAATAAAGAGCGAATCCTCCCAGTAGACTTTTCCTATACAGGCCCCCGGATGATAGCAAGCATACCTGTCAGTGGTCCGGACACCCCATCCCAGACTGGGATATTCTTAACAGGTCATGGAATCCAGCAAAACACTTGGGTCCCTTTTCTCCTCAGGTTGAGGTTCGATGCAGTTTTCAGCTTTGGCCAGGTGGGCCGCGCTGGCGGGGTCCATGGATGCGCGTACCCTGAAGGTGGATACCGCACCTGGAACGGGGACCCTGCGAAGGCTTTTCAACACATGACCCCTGTCACAGATATACTCTCCCCCAGCATGCCCTGCGAGGGAAAACTCCTCTAATTGGCTGCTGGGGAAAACTTGCTCTGCCAGAAGCCCTCTGGCGCCAACTGCCGGCAAGGGGTGGTATTGCACCCCCTGACCACAGACTGACCCAGTGGACACTTCTGGAAATGACAGAAGTCCCAAAGTAACTCTCCCATTCCCACTAGCTTTAGCGTAGTGCCCATGCTGAAAGCAAGGGAGCGCTACATACTTAAACCTGCCCCACCCCCATTCTAAGCCTATTCTTTCTACCCTGTAAAGGAAACATGTATATAGTTACCTATTCTCGAGGTGCTCCAGTCCAGTCAAATGATTGGCTCCCAAAGCCAGCTCCAGTGAAGAGGAGGAACAGCTGATAATGCTGCCCCACAGTAAGCCTATGGGTGGAGTCATAACCCAGGTGCTGCAGCCTTTGTTAGCGATCTTTCCTCTTCACTAAAGCCAACCACTGGAGAGGTCATGGTTAGGATGAAGGAAAAAAGCTGGGACAGCCGCACTCCAAAAAAACTCCTCCTTTAATTAAAAATCACAAAATACATGCCACAGCAAAAAACAGCACAACAAAAGAAAAGCTGACGTTTCGCACTATGCCTTAGTGCTTCTTCATAGCTATGAAGAAGCACTAAGGCATAGTGCGAAACGTCAGCTTTTCTTTTGTTGTGCTGTTTTTTGCTGTGGCATGTATTTTGTGATTTTTAATTAAAGGAGGAGTTTTTTTGGAGTGCGGCTGTCCCAGCTTTTTTCCTTCATCCTAACCTGCATTTTGATTGCACTGCCTGCACCCTTGGCTCGGACCACAGGAATCAGATTACCTGGTTCTCTTTGAGCGGTTACCCACTCTCTCACTGGAGAGGTCATGTGAACACGCTGGCAGCATCATATTAGTTAAGTATACATACAGTTGTGCTCAAAAGTTTACATACCTTGGCAGAATTTATGATTTTTGGACATTTCTCGGAGAATATGAATGATAACACAAAACTTACAAAACAAACAAAATGATAACTCATGGTTAGTGTTTGGCTTTAGCCATTTATTATCAATCATCTGTGTTTACTCTTTTTAAATGATAATGACAACAGAAACTAGCCAAATGACCCTGATCAAAAGTTTACATACCCCAGTTCTTAATAGCATGTATTGCCCACTTTAACATCAATGACAGATTGAAGTCTTTTGTGGTATTTGTGAATGAGGCTCTTTATCTTCTCAGATGGTAAAGCTGCCCATTCCTCTTGGAAAAAAGCCTCCAGTCCCTGTAAATTCTTGGGCCGTCTTGCATGAACTGCATGTTTGAGATCTTCCCGGAATGGCTCAATGACATTGAGGTCAGGAGACTGAGATGGCCACTCCAGAACCTTCACTTTATTCTGCTGTAGCCAATAACAGGTCGACTCGGCCTTGTGTTTTGGATCATTGCCATGTTGGATTGTCCAAACACGTCCCATGCACAGCTTCCTGGCTGATGAATGGAAATGTTCATCTAGTATTTTTTTGATATCATACTGCATTCATCTTGCCATCAATTTTGACCAAAGTTCCTGTGCCTTTGTAGCTCACACATCCCAAAAAACATCAGCGATCCCCCTCCGTGTTTCACAGTAGGAATGTTGTACATTTCATCATAGGCCTTGTTGACTCCTCTCCAAATGTAGCATTTATGGTTGTGGCCAAAAAGCTTAATTTTGGTCTCATCACTCCAAATGACTTTATGCCAGGTTTGAGGCTTGTCTCTGTGCTGTTTGGCGTATTGTAAGGGGATACTTTGTGGCATTTGCATAGTAATGGCTTTCTTCTGGCCACTCAACCATGCGGCCCATCTTTCTTCAAGTGCCTCCTTATTGTGCATCTTGAAACAGCCACACCACATGTTTTTAGAGAGTCCTGTATTTCACCTGAAGTTATTTGTGGGTTTTTCTTTGCATCCTGAACAATTTTCCGGGCAGTTGTGGCTGAAATTTTGGTTTCAACAGATCCCCTCATTTTCCACTTCTTGATTAGAGTTTGAACACTGCCTATTGGCATTCTCAATTCCTTGGATATCTTTTTATATCACTTTCCTGTTTTACAAAGTTTAACTACCTTTTCCAGCAGATCCTTTGATTGTTCTTTTGCTTTCCCCATGACTCAGAATCCAGAAATGTCAGTGCGGCACTGGATGAAAGATACAATGGTCTGTCAGGAGTCCAGAAACTCATTGACCTTTTATACACACACACACTAATTACAAGCAAACAGACCACAGGTTTGGATGGTTACCTTTAAAATCCATTCAAACCCCTTTGTGTCAACCTGTGTGCATGTTATCAGGCCAAAATATCCAGGGTATGTAAACTTTTGATTAGGGTCAATTGGCTAGTTTCTGTTGTCATTATGATTTCAAAAAAGTAAATACAGTTGATTTATAATAAATGACTTGAGTACCAGTCTGTATTACCAATTCATTCCCAGGCCATATCTTTTGTCAAATATATGGATCTTTTTGGTGGCAATTAACAACCGCTGTTTTTTTTTGTATACAATATGGCCCCTTTCACACGGGCGGACCGTTCAGGTTCGCCTGTCAGTTTTTTAGGCAGACCTGAACGGACGCTTCGTGCAGGTCTTTGGAGCCATGGAAGTCAGCGGTGACATGCCCGCTGACATCTGACCCGCTCTGATCCGCTAAAGTGTGACGGATGGAAACCCTATTTTCCATCCGTCTGGCGGATCGGATGAAAACGGACTCTACGGTCCGTCGTCATTCGATCCCCCCATAGGGGAGAGTGGCGCTCTGACAGGTCGGTCTCTGCACAGTGTGCAGAGACCGACCTTTCATCTGCCTGCTCAGAGGGGATTGACGGAGCGATCCCCGCTGAGCAAAGTGGCGCCTGTACACTTATACCCAGTAACGTGGCTGGCCTCAGGTGATACACAAATCCTCCTACATAATTTGTACCTGTCTATCTGCGGGCACTTTCTTCTCTACATCCATTCAAAGTGCTGAATTTTTAGGCTTGTCTGAGAGTTCAGAAAAAAGGGACGGAGAGCCGAAGGTACACTCTGTAGAGCTCAGGCAGGAGAGCTCTGACAGCTGATTGAAGGGAAGAGACACACCCCATCCACACAGCACACAGAATCAGAGCTGAGGCTGTGAATCGGCTGCAGTTTCCTTCCCTGTCACCATTCTTCTCTTGGTGTCAAAATTGTCAGAAGTGATTTATGCTGATAGCCGAGGAATAATGAAGCGCACAAAAGTGACACCTAGTGCTCATAGGTGTGCGCAGCCTCTTGCATTAGGGTGTGCACCCAAAGCTCAAACACACGTTTGTGTGTGTATATATGTAGCACCCCCTTGCTTTCAGCTTGGGCTCTACGCTAAAGTTAGTGGGGAGTGGGAGAGTTACTTTGCTCCCATTCAAAATTTGCAAAAATTGGGACTTCTGTCACTCCAGAAACGTCCACTGGGTCAGTCTGTGCTCCAGGGATGCAATACATCCCTGGCCAGCAGTTGGCACAGAGGGGTTCTGGCAGAGCAACTTTCCCCAGCAGCCAATCAGAGAAGTTTTGGACAGAGCGATCATGTGGTAAACAGCCGCTATCAGCGGCAATTTACCACGATTCGTGATGCGCCGGGTCTTCTGGACACGGCGGTCATGGACACTCCCGTGTGCGTGCCCCAGGGGGCGCGGGAGCACAATTCTGGGAGGACATCCGCCCAGAGTTAAGGAACCGCCTTGTAGCCGTAATTCGGCTATGAGGCAGTGATTAAGTGGTTAACAATTGTCCTAAGCCTCCATCAAAAGATAAAAGTATTCAATGTCAAGCACAGAATACATTTTTGAATGGAACATGAATTATGTCTTTTAAAATTGCACACATTATCTGTTCAGGATGCAGAATAATACATTGCAGATGTCTGAAATAATGAAAAACTCATGATAAAATTCCCTTAGCATTTTTTCTTCTCACTGGGGTAAAATAATGAATTTCTTTACATACACATCTTACTATCATGTTTGTAGTCCCTTACAAACTTGGACTTGACACTATACAAGTATGCATAAATCTCTAGTTAAAATGGCCCCTTGTGATGCAAGCTGGACAGAAAGTTACACTGGAAACAGTTAATGATAAATCAGAGCCTGGAAGAATATGCTATGGTTCCCTAGCTTGGAAAGCAGACACATATGGTAAATAAGGCTAGAACAAAGATGGAAATCAAAACATGTTTGTCATATTTAAAAAGATGCCAGAGCAGGAAAGTAATTATTTAGATATTGCCATGTTCCCCAATCTGATAAGAAGTGAGGTGGTGAGTGGTAAGATGATTCTTGGACATTTTTCTGCTGGGCCTTCTGTTGCTTCTAAATTTGTGATTATCCTCCACCTGTCTTTGCCAATTCTGTCACCTTCTCTTTGCCTACCCCCTTCTGGGTCCTCCTGCATGTCTTTTCTTGATTTTACTGAACTTTCCCTACCTTACCCTCAGACTTTGACTCTATTCCTCATTTTTCGTTTGATGGATAGGATTTAATCTCATCCCTTGTCACGGTCTATGACTGTCTGGCTTTGGTCCTGTTTGAGTTACTACCCTGTGTTAGTCTCTGACCTATTTCAGCTCATACTGGTTTAACTTTGGACAGCCTGAACACCCTCTATATTCTGTGACCACTGCTGAGCTACCAAACTGAGGTTGAGAGACTGAACACCATCATAGGTTCCTGGGAGTACACCAAGTAGCAGACTGTGTGGGTAAGTGCAGGGTAGCAGTGAGAAACTGCCTATACCTTACTATCCTCTTCCACCAGAAAATAAAATATCAGTTTTGGATAGCCTGACCCTTATGCCCATAGCAACTACATTCTGCCCTAGGTTATTAAATAAGCAATCATATGTTGTACAGACATGAAGAGAAGCAATGGTTGGTTCTCAAGTTTTGGATAAACTCAATATTTCACTTTCACTCTCCAGTGTCTACCACCCCTTACTGCCCTCCTCAGACTAGGGTAGTCAAAACTTACTATGTTCAAAAGAATAAAGAGAGGGCACACCAGCATAGTGCATTATCTTCACACAACGTTAATAGAAATAGGTGATCATCACAAATATCCAAACATGGAACCGCCAGAGCTGCTATGCGTACTTTTTACATATATATATTACCCACCATCACAGCACCAGATGGATGTTATAGATAACTAAAAAGTATTCATAGGTGTCCACACTAATGTGTGTCTGTCTCTCTCTATCCATATTATATAAAAAACATTACACAGGATTTATATAATGCCAGCAGCTTGCACAGTGTTTTACAATGTAGAGTGGGGCTGTACAATTACAATAGAGTTCAATATAGAAGGGCCCTGCTCATGAAGCTTACAATCTAAAAGGGAGCAGAGTTGGTAAAAAAGGTAATAACTGAGGGGTGAACTGTTGGAGGTGACTCGGGTACGGTTCTTAGGTTGAGGTGGTATAGGCTTCCCTAAATAAGTGAGGTTTCAGGGATCACCTAAATTTGGACAGGGTAGGGGCTGACCGGAAAAAAATGGGCCAGGAGTTCCAGAGGATCAAAGAGGCTCTGGAGAAGTCATGGAGGTGAGCGTGGGAGGAGGTAACAAGGGAGCTAGAGGTCTTTGGAGGAGCGGAGAGGACGATTTGGGCCATATCTGCAGATGAGGTTGGTGCACGTTGTGAATGGCATTTAGAATTTTATATAGTGAGGTAGTGGAAGCCAGTGAATAGATTGGCAGAGAGGAGCAGCAGTCATGAATCGGTTAGTAAGGTGTATTAGTCTAACAGCAGCATTCATAATACATTGAAGGGGGATAGCCTGTGTAAAGGTAGGCCAGTGAGGAGAGAGTTGCAGCAGTTGAGCCGGGAAATTCACCAAGGAGTGAAGATGTTTTTATGTGGTGTCGTTGGGAAGAGGAAAATGCTTGAAATGTTGCAGAGGTTAATGCGGCAAGATGTAGACAGTGATTGGATGTGGGGGCTGAAGGAGTGGTCAGAGTCTAGGCTAACCCTGGCACATTTTGTTGCGTTACAGCCTTATTCTAAAATACAGTTGATTAAACTCATTATTTTCCTCAAAATTCTACAAACATTATCCCATAATGCCAACGTGAAAGAAGTTTGTTTAAAAAAATCACACGTACATAAGTATTCACAGCCTTTGCTCAATACTTTATTTACCACATTTGGCACCTATTACAGCCTCATGTCTTTTTGAGTATGATGCTATAAGCTTGGCACACCTATTCTTGGGCAGTTTCTCCAATTCTTCTTTGCAGAACCTCTCAAGCTCCATCAGGTTGGATGGGGTGCGTCGGTGCACAGCCATTTTTAGATCTCAACAGAGATGTTCAATCGGGTTCAAGTCTGGGCTCTGGCTGGGCCACTGAGGGACATTCACAGAGTTACCCCATTGCCACTTTGTTATCTTGGCTGTGTGCTTAGGGTTGTTGGCCTGTTGGAAGATCAGCCTTCACCCGATCTGAGGTCCACAGTGCTTTGAAGCAAGTTTTAATCAAGGATGTCTCTGTACATTGCTGTATTCATATATCCCTCAATCCTGACTAGTCCCCAAGGTTCTTGCCGCTAAATAACACACCCACAGCATGATGCTGCCACCACCAAGCTTCACTGTAGCGATGGTATTGGCCAGGTGATGAGGAATGCCTGGTTTCCTCCAGACATGATGCTTGCCATTCAGGCCAAATAGTTCAATATTTATTTTATCAGGCCAGAGAATTTTTTGTTTCTCATGGTCGGAGAGTCCTTGCGTTGCCTTTTGGCAAACTCCAGGCAAGCTGTCATGTGCCTTTTTTACTGAGGGAAAATGGCTGATTGTGTCCAATTTGGACATTTTCACTTAGGGGTTTAGACATTTTTGGCTGTGTTTTGAGTTATGTTGAGGGGACAGCAAATTTACACTGTTATACAAGCTGTACACTCACTACTTTACATACATAGCAAAGTGTCATTTCTTTAGTGTTGTCACATGAAAAGATATAATATCAGCAGTCTTCAAACTCTAATCAAGAAGTGGAAAATGGGGGGTTCTGTTGAATTCAAACCACAGTCAGGTAGACCAACAAAAATGTCATCCACAACTGCCAGGAATTGTTCAGGATGCAAAGAAAAACCCACAAAATCTCAGGTGAAATACAGGACTCTGAAAACATGTGGTGTGGCTGTTTCAAGATGCACAATAAGGAGGCACTTGAAGAAAGATGGGCTGCATTGTCGAGTTGCCAGAAGAAATCCATTACTATGCAAATGCCACAAAGTATTCCGCTTCCAATTTGCCAAACAGCACAGAGACAAGCCTCAAACCTTCTGACACAAAGTCATTTGGAGTGATGAGACTAAAATGTTGCTTTTTGGCCACAACCATAAACACTACATTTGGAGGGGAGTCAACAGGGCCTATGATGTACACCATGTGAAACATGGAGGGGCTCGCTGATGTTTTGGGGATGTGTGAGCTACAAAGGCACAGGAACTTTGGTCAAAATTGATGGCAAGATGAATGCAGTATGTTGGTATTAAACAAAACTGGAGGGACATTTGCATTCATCAGGCCAAGTCAACCTGTCATTGGCTACAGCAGAATAAAGTGAAGGTTCTAGAGTGGCCATCTCAGTCTCCTGGCCTCAATATATTTGAGCCACTCTGGGGAGATCTCAAATGTGCAGTTCATGCAAGACAGCCCAAAAATGTACAGGAACTGGAGGCTTTTTTCCATGAGGAATGGGCAGCTTTACCATCTAAAAAGATAAAGAGCCCCGTCCACAAATACCATAAAAGACTTCATGCTGTCATTGATGTTAAAGTATTAGGAACTGGGGTATGTAAACTTTTGATCAGGGTAATTTGGGTAATTTCTGTTGTCATTATGATTTAAAAAGAGTAAATACAGTTGATTTATAATAAATGTCTTCAGCCAAACACTAAGCATGAGTGAAAAACTTTTTTGTGTTATCCTTCATATTCTCTGAAAAATGGCCAAGAAATCATAAATTCTGCCAGGGTATGTAAACTTATGAGCACAACTTTGTGTGTGTGTGTGTATGTGTATATATATATATATACACACACACATACACACACACATATACACACACTGATCAGCCATAACATTATGACCACTGACAGGTAAAGGGAATATCTCGTTAAAATAGCATCTGAAAATTGATGCGATATTAGGCAGTAAACATGTTGTCCATGAACTTGATGTGGTGAAAGCAGAAAAAGATGGGAATTGCAGTTTGTTGTGTATGGGGCTGTGAAACCCATGGTGACCCATGTCCATAGCCAAATGCTCCTACAAGGGTCACATGAACGTTAGAACTGGACTGCGGAGGACTAGAAGAAGGTGGCATGGTCTGATTCACGTTTTCCTTTACATCATGTGGATGGCCATGTGCGTGTGTATCATTACCTGGGAAAGAGATGGCACCAGTATGCAGTATAAGGGGGCAAGTTGGCAGAGGCAGTGTGATGCTTTGGACAATATTATGTTGAGAAACCTTGGGTCCTGCCATTAATGTGGATGTTACTTTGGTGTACATGCCTCAATGAGTCAGGGATGTTTTAGCAAAAAGGGATCATACTAAATATTAGGTGGGTGGTAATAATGTTATGGCTGATCGTATATATACACACACTGTGATTGGGGTAAATGCACATTACCTTGGCTGCACCAAAAATGTTTTTTTTTTACACCAGCCAGAGTGGCACCATTTAACTTAAAGGGTTGTAGAAATTATCCAGAATGGTAACGCTGGACCCTGGAATGTACTCTGCATCACTAAACCAGAAACACAGCTTGCTTGTGGGTTCCAGCTAATACTTCCAGTTTCTGTTCCACACTGTGATCTATCTAACGAGAGAGGTGGACGTTGCAGTTCCCTACTAGCAATAGCAACGCAAGGCAAAATAATACAACACAGCGAGAAACAATTTTATGAAAAATAGAATACAGGGCCATTAAGTAGTGAATATTTTAGAGAAAAAATATTTATTATTTGGTGTCGCTTCAAATAAGTTCCTGGGCAGCTCAAACTGCACACACTATGGCCTAGATTCACGTATGGCCGATCTACATTGGGCGGGCGTAGCGTACCGTATTTACGCTATGCCGCCGCAACTTAGAGAGGCAAGTGCTGTATTCACAAAGCACTTGCCTCCTAAGTTACGGCGGCGTAGCGTAAATGACCCGGCGTAAGCGCGCGTAATTCAAAGTAGGCTGTAGGGGGCGTGTTGTATTTAAATGAGGCTTGACCCCACGTAGATGCATGGCCGGACGAACGGCACATGCGCGCGCATGCTCAGTATCACGTCGTATTTACGCCCAAAGATACGTCGGCTCAATGCCTGTAACGTGAACATAATTTCCGCACAGCCCTATTCGCGTACGACTTGCGCAAACAACGTAAAAAGATACGCTTGTTCCAACGTCCATACTTTGCATGGGATGTGCCACCTAGAGACCAGCTTTATCTTTACGCCGGCGTATCTAACGTAAACGGCGTAACTAATTGCGACAGGCGCACGTACGTTCGTGAATCGGCGTATCTAGTCATTTGCATATTCTACGCCAAACTCAACGGAAGTGCCACCTAGCGGCCAGCGTAAATATGCACCCTAAGATACGACGGTGTAGGAGACTTACGCCGCTCGTATCTTAGCCTAATTTAAAGCGGGAGTTCACCCAAAAATCAACTTTCTGCAGTTAGATCCAGCATACTGCTGACATCTGCAGTATGCTGGTTCTTTTTTATTTTATTTTGGTACTTATCGTTATAGCAGTATTTCTTCTATGGCTCCGAGCGGGGAATCCTGCGGGTATGGGCGTTCCCGAAGGCAAGCAAGTTGATTGATGGCCTTCGATAGCGCGTCACGGCTTCCGAAAACAGCCGAGGTGACACTTGGCTGTTTACGGCGCCTGCGCCTGACGCGCTATCGAAGGCTGTCAGTCAACTTGCTTGTCTTCGGGAACCCCCTCTACCAGGAAGAAATCCCCGCTCGGAGCCATAGAAGAAATACTGCTATAACGATAAGTACCAAAATAAAAAAAAAAGACCAGCATACTGCAGATGTCAGCAGTATGCTGGATCTAACTGCAGAAAGTTGATTTTTGGGTGAACTCCCGCTTTAAGCGTATCTGGTTTCCAGAATACGCTTAAATTTACGACGGCACAGATTCGGACTTACGACGGCGTATCTACTGATACGCCGACGTAAGTCTCTGAGAATCTGGCCCTATATGCTAAACTTTAAATCTGAGGAAGCAAAATATCCAGTTTTTAGGACTGATAATTTCCACTACTGAAGCCACTGAGATGGACCCTCAGAAGGTCAAAACTGATCAGAAGTGGGTTCAACAGTTCATTGGATTTGCAAACATTTATTGAATATTTAATAATGAATTCTCCCCCAGCTGTCACTCACTCTTATTGTTTTATTGGCTGAGACACCATTTGATTAGGTTTAGACATTGTCATATTATCAGAGTCCAGGAGTTTTGTTGTACCAGATAGCTTTCTTTTTACATAACTTACCTCAGCAGAAAGAAACTAACACCCGGAAGACAGGGAACTTCTGGCAATTAAAACCTCATTACAAGAATGGAGATATATTCTGGAAGGGGTAGCTCATCTAATATTGATATTTACAGATCACAAGAACTCGGAGTAGCTGAGAACTGCTAAGCATTTGACACTTCACCAACCTAGATGGGCATTATTCTTTTCATATCACTTATCGGCAAGGGTCTAAGAATAGCAAACCAGATGCACTATCCTGTTTGTTTTGTGAAACTGAAGAACCCCCATCATCTGATACCACCCTGTCAGCAGGGAATTTTTTGTTCCTGTAAACAGATCCTATCCCGAATTAATCATCTGGGAAAAGAACACCACCCCAAGAAGTTACATTATATATAAAGGACTATCTGCTCTGGTTTATTAAGATATTTGTACCTAGGGACCTTTGTTTTTGAACTTTTGTCATCATCATTCTCTGACAGGACATTTTCAATTACAGAAGACTTTTAACCTGGTACGATGCTTGTGTTGGTGGCCTTGGGGAAGACTGTAAGAGCCATGCTGTAAGAAGACTGTAGGAGCTGATGCTTGCATCACTGCATACAGAATAAGAGTAGCAGGACCAGATCTTAGGACTTACTGAAGCATCATGTACTTCCTGACAGGCCCTGGAAAATGATACTGATAGGCTTCATAGTGGAACATGTATTGTCTGAGGGCTACACTACTAGCTTTGACATTGGAGAATGTTTAAAATGGCACCTTTTTTTACCAATAAAAGGGACCCCATCCACATCCATGACTTGAAAATTTGTAAAATAAAATTGTGAGACTCCATGGGATCTCTAGTGATAATGTATTTGACCAAAGGCTACAAGTTATCTCTAGGGTCTGGATTTTTTTTCTGGATTGCATACAATTTGGCCCATCCAGTCAGCAATCAATCTTCGTTTTTGCACATTATGAACTTAATTGATCATTCATGTCTGGTACAGTTCCTGAGTTTTTATATTCAGTAGTACAGGGCAGAGTACATTCCTTGAGCACAAACAAGATAATTCAGGATGCAGATGGTAAAAGCGGAGGTCTACACAAAAATGGAACCTCCACTTTTCAGAACCCTCCCCCCCCTCTGGTGTCACATTTGGCACCTTTCAGGGGGGAGGGGGTGCAGATACCTGTATAATACAGGTATTTGCACCCACTTCTGGGCATAGACCCCCACTGGCGTCACGCCCAACCCCCCTCCCCCCGCTGTCTTCTGGGAAACACACAGGTCCACACAAAACAAACACACGGAAGACAGCGGGGACCAGAGAGGATGGCGGCGGAGGCAGCCGAGTGATTAATCGGCTTCGGCTGCGGATATCGTGGGCACCCTGGACAGGTAAGTGTCCATTTATTAAAAGTCAGCAACTCCAGTATTTGTAGGTGCTGGCGTTTATTTTTTTTTTTTTTTAAGGCAGACCTCCGCTTTACAGAAAGAGAGATAAAAGGAATATCTTTAAGAAAAAGAAGGGGGATTTATTTCCCAAACCAGCTGACCAGTGTGGGTATCTGCAACTTACCTAAATAAAGTTTCACCTAAACTGGAACCCAAATATGTTGCAAAATTTTCAATAATAAAAGGAAAATTAACGATCATGTGAACCTGTATTGATCTACTTCTATAGGATAGGATATATCATGTTTTCCATGCATCTTTTCAATTTGCAGCGCTTGACCCTATTCCAGACTGAAATGCAGGAGTCAGTAATTATTAATGGAAATGAGGACTATGAGACTGCAGCCACTCTTGACTGCAGAAAGCAAATGGGGCAGGTTCAATATTCAAATAAAAAGGCTTTCTGACATGAAGTGTATTATTGGGAGCCGGAGTGCAACATTCATGAGAGTAAAAAGGGGAGGGGGGGGTCCATCATGCCAATCCAGATATTTGATCCAGTCAGGCATCCAGGGGCTGTCCTTAGGGATGGGCAATGTCAGGAAGGTCATGATAGAACACATGATAACATATCCACATAGGCACCTGTGCGCAGGTGTAGATTTTCTTTGGGCCAATCGCTTAGGGTTGCTGCCAGTCTCACATGTGCATGCTTCACAGAGTGTGCCCCAGCATACATGCTCGTTGTAGGCACTGGCTTGCCAAAGTACCTTCCTGCTGTTTCTGGGACTAGTTTACTGCCTTTAGCCAGTGCATCTTCCTACTGTTTCAGTGACCTGCCTTCTTCCATAAAGAAGACCAGCAAGGCATTCATGCAGCTCCATGCTCTTGCACCACCTGGTAGCTCTATCATGGATCCTGGGCTGGAAGTGTAAGAGGCCTTCCCCACCTCATCTAGCTCATACACCAGGTACGCAACATACTTTCTTGATGTTTATTTCTTGTTTGTACATACAATCACTGTTACTTTGATGGTGGTTGCACTATTGGGTCCTTAGCTACACAGTGAATTACCTTTACGATTCACAATTGTTCCATAAATCAATGCAAAACGCAACTTTTATCTTGCACTATAAGACATGACTGTTTCAGGTGATCAAGATTACATGATTCACAACAGCAGAAGATTTATGACTGCAAATGAAACACAAGTACAAATCATCAATGGATCTTAGTCCAGGGTCTTATGTACACACATACAATATATATACCATTACCATCTGGTGTTCCAGGATTCATTCTCTGGCAATTCGTTACCATACCTTGAAATTTGGAACATGAAAGTAAAGGCCAGGAACTGCATGCGTAGCATAAGTGGAGAACCTGCATCACAGCGTTTGCGAGGTAGGCTGTAGTCGGGCAGTTTAGAATGTGGGTTTGTAAAATAAGAGTAAACGGCAGGATCCAGCAAAAGGGAGGGGTTGATTGAAAGTCAGTGGGAGCCTGGTCAGCGTGGAAGATACTTGCCCACCCTCCCTCCCTGTTACTTTGTTATGTGGTTTGCATGGGTTGTTTTATGTATTGTATTTCCCCTAGGTGGGTTATGGTTGCTATAGGGTGTTTGATCCTAGTGTTTTTGCTGGTGGGTTTGTTTTGTCATAGCAGCAGGCAGGGTATCGGCATGGTCAAAACAGTATGTGGAGTGTGAGGGGTTGGGCCCATCTCGGTATTGGTGTACCTTCCCTACTAAGTGAAGTCAGTAAGGGGCTATCAGTCATCAGGTGTAAAAACTGGTAATACATTTTCCCTGAGTCGGTGTAACTGCGGCTAGGGGCCGGTATGGTAAAGTGGGGTGAATACAGCCAATGCGATACAGAAAACATCCTTCATCTACCTGAGACATTTAAACAGGCACTTGGATACCTTAGGTTTGGAAAGTTCTTGTTTACGTGGAATGGAATTAAAAGTTATTGTGTTATTTATAGTTGGTAATAAAAGGGCTGCTATGGCCATTTAAATCCAAGATATGTGTTGTCATTATTTAAGGCAAAGAATGGTATATAAGTAATAAATGTAAGGTCATGGCCGCCTCAACATCAGCAATACTTTAGTCATGAGGTTTGCATCTTCTGTTTGTCAACACTATGGTAATGAATGTTTCACCAACAGGCCACAGTACAGATTTCCCATAGGCAGTACAAATAAGCTCTCCAAGGGTATCAGTAAGGCTTATAATTCACCAGATGTTGGCTTTCATTTGTATTAGGGCAGTAATTCCATAACTCAACAAACCTAATGGTCATTCCTACCAAATATGTAATGTGAATAACTCAAACGAGAACATTTCCATATGTATACTTGCAGGGAAGTTAAAATAAAGTTAAAATACAATTTGTCAGAAAGCATTGGCAAACCAGGACTTGCAGCCTTCTGAATACTTTGTCATGCACACACATATTGACTTATGTGTGCTAGCATTGTTATTTTTGGACAAGTGTACACTTAACTGTTTATCACGATTTCTTGGCACATCAGGCTTCCACAAACATGTTCTTATGTATAGAACTTACAATACTTTTTTTCCCCTCCCTGAACTCACAATGTCACAGCAACACACTGCTCCTATAGCAAAGGACTAGTAGTATAAATAAAAGCACCAGAATATATCTACATTAATGTTTCTACCACATATTTCTAATATTTTTAGATATTAATATTTTGTTTAATACACTGTCAATGTACAGATAATTTATTTAAATTGTTGCGAGAAATATGTGAATTTTAGCAATCTTTAAA
The DNA here is from genome assembly GCF_905171775.1 of Rana temporaria. NCBI lineage: Eukaryota > Metazoa > Chordata > Amphibia > Anura > Ranidae > Rana > Rana temporaria. The sequence goes on from NC_053497.1 coordinate 68,366,075, forward strand.
CTAGTATCGATACAGTAAGCACAGGTGTCATAAGAAAAGCAGAAGACTGCCAATGCTGGATTAAAACACCGGTCCAGTTTTATTTGCTTTCTGTGTCCCCATTGGGGTCACCGAGAGGGAAAGTGAAAGAAAACTCCAACTTTTGTGTTGTCACCAGAACAGAAATTGAAGGGAAATCTTTCAATGGGGGACATTGGCTCTGGTCACCCTGGACGTCCCTCACTTTGGATGGATTTCCTGTCACTTCCTGTTGTGGCTATGTGACAGGAAGTGAAAAAAAATCTCCCTAATAGGAAACAGATGACAAAAAGCTGCTAGGAGTTATAAGCCTCCCCTACTGTAACCAAAATAAAAAAAAGTGCTGGTAGTTCTACATTAGGACTCTTCAAGTACCGAGCACAATATTCAACTTATTTAACATGACTAAGACACTATTTTTAAAATAGAGACAAAAAACATGATTGTAAAGATAAGCGCGAATATTTGCCTTCCATTCACTCTTGCTGCTAATACCTGTTTGTCTTCAGAAGCTATAATGACTAAAAAATTCAGCATTCAACACTTCTGGGAGTGTCGGATGACTGGTTCCCCTTTGAACATTGTGGTTCCCACCTCTGGTCTCTAAATCTGTACAGGGCACCATGGTGAAAAAGGAGCTGGAAGAAGAAACCCCCAAGTACAGTGGGGAGTCAAGCATTCTGACACATCTGGATTAATGCCAGATGATGTTTCACCAAGTGTAACTTGTGATAACAGCAAAGATCGATGGAGCAGGTGAGAGATAGAATAGGTATGAACCCCTTTCCTTGCAGGTATTCTTTATTTTTTATTTTTAAAATAGTAGTAGAGTCACTAACAGGAAGAGATAAACTACACTACAGCATGATACAAACATGTTGCTTCAAGGTACACTTCAGCAGCTCCATCATTAACGTGACAGTAAATCATGATTTAACCACTTTAGCCCCAGGAGATTTTCCTTCTTAATGATCAGGCCATTTTTTGCGATACGGCACTGCGTCGCTTTAACGGACAATTGTGCGGTCATGCAACGCTTTACCCAAACAAAATTCAAATCCGTTTTTTCCCAACAAATAAGCCCCATACACACTATCAGTTTTCCTGCAGGTTTTTCTCTTCAGGTGCCTGCCTGATTGCATACAAATTGAAACTCTTAAGGTTTGACCTCATATTAGATAGTTTTGGTAAACCTGAAGAGAAAAACCTGCAGGAAAACCGATAGTGTGTATGGGGCTATAGAGCTTTTTTTTGGTGGCATTTGATTTGCATTTTTTTTTTTTTTTGCGCTATAAACAAATATGGTACTGTAAATTTCCCAAAAATATATATTTTTTACTTTTTGCTATAATAAATATCCTGAAAAAAATGTCTTCATCAGTTTAGGCCAATATGTATTCTTCTACATATTTTTGGTAAAAAAAAGGAAAAATTGCAATAAAGCGTATATTGATTGGTTTAGTTATACCGTCTACAAAACAGGGGATATATTTATGCCATTTATTTATTTATTTTTTACTATTAATGGCGGTGATCAGCAATTTTTAGCGGGACTGCGACATTGCGGCAAACAGATCTGACACTTTTTTGGGACCAGTGACATTTATACAGCGATCAGTGCTCTAAAAATGCACTGGCAGGGAAGGGTTAACACTAGTGGTGATCAAGGGGCTAAATGTGTTCCCTGGGAGGTGTTTCTAACTGTGGGGGGAATGGACTGACTGAGTAGAGAGAGATTGCTGTTCCTAATCACTAGGAACAGACGATCACTCGGTACCAAGGATGAGCTCAGGCATGTTCACAACCACACGTGCAGAGCCCGCCAGGAAGTCAGCACTGCACAGCGCTAATCACAGGCAGCGAGACATTTCCCGATCTTTGCAGTCGCAGATTGGGAAATGTCTCACTGCTTGTGATAAGCGATACACAGTGCCGACTTCCTGTGGTTGCGAACACACCTGAGCTCATCCTTACTCAGTACTCCCCTGAAATAACATGGATCTGTCTGTTTACATTGACAGATCCCCGTTCTGGCTTTCTGTGGAGCGATCGCAGGTGGCCGCCAGACATCACGGCCGCTGGCCATACGCATCAGCTCACCCGCCGTGAACAGGGCACGCACGTGCCTGCTATGGCTGTTAAAAGGACCGACATACAGCTATGGCGATTCACAGGATCGAGCTGACCTGCCACAGTATAATGATGGCGGCTGGTCGGCAAGCGGTTAAAAATAAAACAATTCTATTCAAGCATGAATTCTTAACTTAAAACAGTTCCTTCTATTGCTCTCACCCTCCTCCACATCTCCAAATTCCCTTTTTACTTCCGTTATCTGACTTCCTGTAGAGTTCCACTGTATGTAGAATTGGGAGCTCGCTCCCGAGATGGACCTGGGACTATGAACTATGGAATTTGTAGTGTCTATAGAGCAGTGCACATGACCGCAACTAATGTACGCTGCATGATCCAAGCAAACAGAAGCAACGGGGAAAAGGCTCAGGAGATCCCAGAGGAAGTTAGTAGGAGGAAGAAACACAGTAGGAAACATTTTTATGAAAATAGATTACAGGTACATTAGGTAGTGAATGTATTTGGATTATTTTTAGAAAATACGGCTATTAGTGTCAACTAAAATCAGTCTTACCTGGTATTAACCTTAGCCGATTCCTTATTCTTAGGGCACTTTTTCCTGAGCCATCTTCACACGCATCCTCATCATCGCAATCACCACTTTGCGATTCCTCATCTTCTGCAGTTCTTCCATTGTTTTTCCTACGCTGTGTTGACATTCCCTTTAAAAGCTGAGGACACATGAGAAGTTATACTTGAAAAATAATGGCAAGATTATTAATACAAACATGATATTCAAAGCTAATATTGCATTGCTCTGCCTTTAGCTACAAGTTTCAAAATGGTCTTTCTGGCTCAGGGCCACTCCATTCCCAATCCTACCTAAATGTCCCTCCCCTAGTAATATTTATCATACCCATCTTGAAGTTCATATCAAATAAGCACCAGTTGCATACATTTGTTTTTTTGAGCCCTACCCAACTTACACATCATGTAGCTCAAGTGGCCAAAGGGCAGCAATATGAAAGGACTAGCTGAAGGTCAGAGAGCAGCTGTCTTCAGGATTAGATCTGCACTCTTCAGGACAAGTGCCATGACTTTGAAATGGAAGTGGCTTCAGTCATCGAACACCTTTCAAAGGCAAAGACGCACCCTAATCTAACAGTGGCCAGCTCTCTGTGATACAAAGCTGGAACAGAATAAACAAGAGATAGAGTGGTTGGAAATAGCTACTGTACTTGGCAAGTCCTTGAACATCAAAGGCTATTTATTCCAAAATGGTTTAGGGGCATAAATTCTACTTCTGATTGTTTGAAACTGACAAAAATCAAACAATAACTGTGTGAACCAGTCACTGTTAGGAAACACAGAAATCAATTGTTTTCTGTGTGTCCTATTCACACTACAATGGAACCCTAGGATGTACTGCAATAAGCTGTAATAAAATGCAGACATTATGCATTTTATCCTACAGGATCACATATCACTGTACAGCAGCACATCGTGCTGCTGCACAATAACAAATGAAGTGTCACTTTTGTGCACTTCAAGTAAAGTTTCACCCAAAAAAAAGGGAAGCTGTGTGATGCTCTGAATAGTGCCCCACACCGCCCCCTACTGCAGTCGGAACGGACAGCTGCCAGAGGGTAAATCGCTGCAGTTTACCCCTCCAGCAGCTATTTAACTTATCCCCTACTCAGGGGCGGACTGACAACTCATGGGGCCCCCGGGCAATAGGAGATTATGGGGCCCCCAGGCAATAGATTTTGGGGCCACACAGTATACATATACACACACACACACATATACAGCATACACAATCGGTCAAACCGATGAGAACGGTCTGATGGACCGTTTTCATCAGACCAAACCGATCGTGTGTAGGCCCCATCGGTTATTTATCCATCGGTTAAAAAAATTCAATCTTGTTTTAAATTTAACCGATGGATACCTAACTGATAGAAAAAAAACTATCGTTTGTAGGCACGTCCATCGGTTAAAAATCCACGCATGCTCAGAATCAAGTCGACGCATGCTTGGAAGTATTGAACTTAATTTTTTTCAGCACGTCGTTGTGTTTTACGTCACCGCGTTCTGACACGATCGTTTTTTTAACCGAGGGTGTGTAGGCACGACTGACCATCAGTCAGCTTCATCGGTTAACCGATGGTAAAATCCATCAGACCGTTTTCATTGGATGGACCGATCGTGTGTACGCGGCAATACACAGTATATACACACACAGTATACATACACACAGAATACACATACACACACTGAAAAAGTACTGGTAAGGCTATAAAACACAGCTTTTTACTTGCTGTCCCTGTTTTTACTGAGGCTGGCAGCCCTGATGGGGCCCCCTAGTGGCATGGGGCCCTCGGGCAGTGTCCAAATGGTCAGTCCACCCCTGCCTCTACTGCTGCAAGGTTTTCATTTAAAATGTGAGTTCTGGTGAATGGGTCTTTTTAAATCAGCACCTTTTAATAAGGCTTTCAGATAGGTACAGACAGTCCACTCCCCCAAGGTCTCAAAGGGGATGTACTGGTACGTCCTCTGAGAACTGCGCTTCTGTGCATGCCTGCCCGCACAGGGCGGTGGTCATAATTAGATTAGACAGCGGTTTACAAGATAAAAAGGTACAGAACCAATGAGAGTAGCTCTGTACTACATGATAGCAGTGATCAATCACAGCATCACACAATACAAACAAGAAAGCACCCTTTACTCTCACACACTGATCAGTGAGACTCCCGACTACCAGCCAGCGCCAGAGCAATGCAGTAACAGTGCCAAAAGTATTTAAATCCATCTTTCCAATGTCATTCCTACCATAATATTCCTATCCCCATTCTATCCCTGATCTGACCTGTATATTAACCCCTTACCCTGCACATTAACCCCTTCATCTCCATCCCTCCATTGTATGTGATTTGTACATTAAACCTTCAGCTCCTAATCCCATCGTGTTCCTGCACCATTACTAAGCTCCAGGTTTTAACCCAGCATGTTTCTTCATTACCAAAAAATCAGAGCAGGAAAATTAGATCACCTTGGGGTGTCCACTTTTCATAAAAGGGGTCCTTTGGGGGGAGGGAGGGGGTCATACTGTCCTGACATTATTTGCTATGTTTTAAAACAAAAAGTAAGGAAAGTTTTTCCCAATATTTTATTTTTGATTTTTTTTTACTTTATCTAGTAAAAAATAAAATCTAAAAACAAATGGTTATTAGCCACCACCCAAAAAAAGTAATAATATAACATTTATTTGGGTACAGCGCTACATGTTTTCAGTCAAAGTATCACAGTGCTGAAACTGAAATATGATCCAGTAATGTAGAGGGCATGCTGCTACTGAAGTGGTTAAATCATCAGCCACTCTTCTGAAAACTCCCTTGGCACCTGAAAATTTGATTTGCTGATTGAACATGTACAGGACCATAATGTCTCTCAGTAGATCCTCCCTTTGATCCCTCCCCCAATCCCTACATACTTACCTTGTTTCTGCCTCCATTGCAGATGCCACTCCCTCAGTTATGTGAAAGTAGTTGAGCCCAGGGACTGGCTGCTTGATCCAATAACTGTCATGGGGGAGAAGGCAATGCTTCTTCATATTTAAAAGCAGGCTCCCAATCAGAAGGTAGCACCAGTCCTCGTATATGGGGCCCAGGACCTATCAGCTCAACAAGGGGGCTCAGGTAGCTGACAAACAGGGGGAGAGGATCCTGGACAGGGGGAGGGTGATCGGAGCGACTGGGGAAGAGCAGTCCCTGAAATTGATACTCCATTGTTTCCCCTGGAATGCATCTAGCTTCTCCTTAATTTTTTCCCACTTGGGGGGGGGGGTCCGTTTCAGGGATGGCCTCCAGCAGCCAACCCCCTTTTTCTGATCTCCCCCTCTCCTGTTCAGGATCCCTTTCCCTGGTAGCTCTAATACTCCTGTGTCCCCCCTCCCCTCACCACTGCAGAGCTGGCTTCTCCTCCTCTCCCTTCGCCGGCTTTCAGCTGCTGCAGGCACATAGGGAGATTGGTGTTAAGCATGGAGAGTGGGGGGAGAGCAGGAAACATGTAGGCCCGGATTCAGAAAGGCTTACGTCGACGTATCTTCTGATATGCCGCGTAAGTCCACGGATGCGCCGTCGTATCTATGCGCCTTATTCAGCAAACAAGATACGCCTGAATTTTGGCTTCATATGACCGACGTAAGTCTCCTACGCCGTCGTATCTTGGGCGCATATTTACGCTGGCCGCAAGGGTGCTTCCATTGATTTACGCGTTGAATATGTAAATGACCTAGATACGCCGATTTGCAAACGTACTTGCGCCCGTCCCTGTAATCTACGCCGTTTACCTAAGGCGTACGTCCGGCGTAAAGTTTTTCCACCTAAAACATGGGCAAGTAATGTTAGGGTATGGACGACGGAACAGCCGTCGTATTTTACGTCGTTGACATAAGTCGTACGTGAATGGGGCTGGGCGTAGGTTACGTTCACGTCGTAGGCATTGAGCCATCGTATCTCAGGGAGTATATGAGACGTGATTCTGAGCATGCGCCGTTCGTTCGACCATTCATTTGCTTGGGGTCACGGTTCATTTACATGTATCACGCCCTCCTTCAACCTACTTTGAATTAGGCGGGCTTACGCCGGCCAAATTACGTTACGCCGGCACAAGTTTGGGAGCGAGTACTTTGTGAATACTGCTCTTGCCTCTCAGAGTTACGTCGCCGTAGCACATATGAGATGCGCTACGCCGGCACAAAGATGCGCCGATCTTCGTGAATCTGGGCCGTAATGTTTACCGGTTCCATACTCCATACTTTCCAGTATGAACACAATGGATAATGGGTACCGAGCACTCTTTTGGTCATTCATAACTAAAGCATAATTATGTGTTCACTATGCTTCAGTTTGCGAATTAACAGGTAGCCTCTGTACAATAGCTTCCTGTTCATTCACTCTGCAGTGCAGAATATGTGTCCAAACAAGAGGGGTTTATTCTGTTCAAAGTTTCTTTGTCAAGGCATTAGAAGAAAGTGAATGCACAAACACATATGCCCCTAAAACCCACACCAAAAACACCCACTAAGTGATGATGTCACCAAGGGCGTAATTATTGTCGGGCACCTAAGGCACATTACCCACATTTCCTGCTGGGCGCTTTAGTTCCTGACATGGACTGCCCAATATTCTTTTTTTTATTCAGCCACTTCTCCAGCAGCCAGCTCTTTTCCCGCCTCACCAAGGTGGCAGTGTCTGCAGCACTCGATTCATGAGGCTAGCCCAGCTATTAGTAATGAGGTCAGTGTCAAGCGTAACTGTAGCAGTGGTGTGGTGGAATGTTCAGCAAGGTCTGGGCAGAGATGGGAAAGCTAGTGTCGAGGCAGCGCTTCACTGCTGGTTTCTGTTAAAAGGAATGGTGGTGGCAGCACCCGAGAGCCGATGGCAGGATCAGCTTGGGGTGGTAAGTTTCCTTGATATTAAGTATTTGTAGCTGCTGACTTCATTTTTGGAGTGGGGGGGCTGGAGCTCCGCTTTAAGTGTAATAGCTTCAGCAGCTTTACTACTCACTCACGTCGCTTACAAACTGCCAGAGATACCCCTTCATCTATACTAGGCCCTTATCCTGGCAAAGTATTTTCTCTCGATATTGATGAGGACAATGGCCTCTTTCCCTCAACCCTGACCCAGTGGTTGTGAGGGTCGGCCCCCTTCACCCGTGTGAATGAGTAAGGTGTACATTAGTACAAAAAGTAAACGGTAAATAAAATTAAATACTGTCTTTGACAAGTATCTACGGGCCGCCCTCTGGGGGTATGATGTGTGAAATGCAGACTACTCCATTTTTCCGCTCTCTGGTTCAAGATCCTAAAATTAACTCCTCTCAACTATAAATAGCCCAGGAGTCCTGTTCAGAAATGTTTTAGACTTGCAGCACATTTGAAACACAAAAATGCATTCAGTGTATCAAGTAAAGGAGATTGCCATATTTGATGCAACAGATTGCCAATAATTTGACTCAAAATCTAGAGGCAGTGAGCCAGTAATAGAAGCAAGGGATGAAGAATTATGGCAATGATTTCTACTATATGAATACTGTTGTCATGGTTGCCAGGAAAATATTTAAATTTCCTTGACATTCATAGGAAATGTTACTGCAGAGTGAAATGGAAAGGTCATTTTGGCATCATTAAATTACAAAATGGATCATGTAGTAGGTAGAAGCATGTTGTTTTTATTTTTTTCAGAAATCTTAGTTTTTCTTTAACATCAAATTCCTATCCCTTCGGCAAATATACTTTTACATTTGTCTCTGTTTTACTGCAAGGCAAATGTTCAACCTCATTTCAAGCATGTATGGATTCAATCAAAAGAAAATATTTATTACTTTAGTAACAAACTACACAATGTTTCCAACAGTGGAGCAAAACAAATCTTAAATTGTCATTAAATTACAGGCTTCTGGGAAGGGCCCTTCTCGGGAGTTGGAAGCGCTCGCTATTACTAGAATTTACTCATTCAAACACGTTTCCTTCCCTCTCCCTGGGTAAATCTTGAGATGAATTCATGAAAAACATAAATTGAAACATGCTTTACTTTCATAAGAATCCTTCATCAAAGCTGAAGTTATTTCTAGTTTTTTTCTTACTATTCCCAACTGTTACTCTATGTTCAGTCTTCCTCTTTCAGCTAAAGATGTTAACCTGGAATTGTGCCATTTCCTGATATCTAGGTGAGCAGTTTACCCTCTTACTTCAAGTAAAACATCAATTTTCTCTCTGCAGGAGGTTTTTCAAAACATATGTGGGTTTTACTCTAATCATGGACCATAAATGACGTTTGTCATAGACAGATGAACTCAAAATGTGATCATAAAAAACATCACGTCAGCTGAAGATGCTTGTACCTCCTACACAAGCTTAAAGAGGTTGTAAACCTATTTTTTGTATTTTTAATAACATATCATACTTGCCTCCACTGTGCAGTTAGTTTTGCACAGAGTGGCCCAGATCCTCGTCTTTTGGGGTCCCCCAACGGATGCATTAAGGATGCATTAAGGTGAAAAAATGCATTAAGGTGAAAAAACAAGAGGGTTTACGACCCCTTTAAGAGGTACACTCTAGTCAACACTAAAAATGAAACCTTGGCATGCATACCTGATGACTACTTTAATGTTTCAGTATGTAATCTAGTGACCCTAGAGCATACCCACTGGCATGGCTGCTGTTAGAAATTACAAGGCCATGTACAGCCTACCTGACAGATCCCCCCCCCCCCCATGTTAAATTTTATTTTTGATAAAATGTCACGACTGTGATGTTTTGCTTCACAGCCATGGCAGAAATTATACCCACGTTGAACAAGACCCATTACAGTGAATAGCTCTGCTCTGAAAGCACCCGCACATGGTTGCAGTGCACTAGTGTGGGGTTAAAGCAGGCAATATACCTGCTCACTACCTGTCAAATTCTTTTTGAAGAGTGATCCAAATACTGACTGCTCTTCAAAAAGCCTTTAAAAGAACCTGTTCCAAAAGTAGACATGAGGTTATATATGTCTGCCAAAAATAAAACTAATCCAATTAGAATTATTACCAAATTCTCCAACCAACATACAAGCAAAAACATCATTAACAAATACTGGCACATATTAAAATTGGATCCGATTATTTGCCCTTTTGTACAAGACAATCCCTCTTTTACTTTCAAACGGGTAAAATCAATAAGGGACCAATTAGTGATGAGCGAATACCTGGGGGAGGCGGTACACAAGATCCTTGTAAGCGCCCTGGAACCTTCAAATGCGGGGGCTGCGCTTATTGCCAGTTTATGAATACAAAGCCGAATATACGGTTACTAAATGGTGAGAAATACGCTAGTTGCCAAACTTTTGGTGTGGCTTATTTGTTGCTATGCGACTGTGCGTGTTTCTATGTGGGCAAGACAAGCCTGGAATTTTGGAGGCGAGCGTATAGACATATAACTTCCATTAAATCATGCAACCCCAGTCTCCCTCTGGCTAGGCATTTTTCGGCTATACATGCTGTAAATTTTCCAAAAGTTTTCTTTCCAATTTCGGACCAGGTACACCCGGGTTTGCTTGGCGGTGATTGGAACAACAAAATGAACAGAAATAGATTTTTCACCTCCACACAACACTTGTTCTGAAAGCTTATATTTAAGGGCCACACCGCCTTTGACAGAAATATGGACAGACATATACTGTATATCAGTCTAGGATATAAACTAAAAAAATAATGTGAATACTCTGTGTATAATCTTTTCTCTTGAACTGAATGTGTCAGCCTGCTCCCTTTAGGCAAATTGGTATATACATAAAACTTTTTCTCTTTTATGGAATACCAGACATATAATATTGGATAAATGCATATGTTTTTAGTCTCTCCTTTTTTTTAGAATCTCATATTTTCTCATGAGTATTTTTTTAATATTTCAATGACACAACTCGTTTTATACTCTCAAGTTTTCTTTTTCTTTATGTTTGTTTTTTCTTTTTATAGGGTTTTATCTTTGCTTCTGCGGATCAGGTCCTCGGCTACTCAGCTGGGGAGATGTGTGTGTTCTTTTGTGACGAGGCCCGTGCGTCATTTGTTTGAATAGATGCAATTGGCCTCTTATGATTGGGGTGTGCACGGGCGAGTTTACTCTGGTTTCCATGCCACCCATTGCGTGGACACCGGTCACCCGCCCACTGTGCATGCACGTCCAGTTCCATCGAGTGCGTGACATCACAACGCTGTTCTGTTTTAGCGCAGTCTCAGCCTGTGGGGTTGGGGGGCGGGTCTGCCCTCCTTCGTCCGGCCCTATTTTCAATTAAGCAGACAGCTGTAACACACTATAAGATGGACGCCAGCGCGTCCAGTCTGATACTGCTGCAAACACTGAATGAATCACTCCGATGCATATTCCAGACCACAGGTAGAAGCCATTTCTCTGTTATTAGTTTATTACATACAACCTCTTGACATTGTTCTTGGGGATTCCATGTTTCCGTATACTTATGGTTAGGTATCTGACTTTGCGGTATGTTGGACATATAATGAATTCTCATACTGCTTTTTCAAGGCAATGTATGTGGCTATATGATTGATGTAATCATATGCTATCCTCTTTTCAGATTACCCTGGATCCCCATCTGTGGCTTGATATAGCTATCTGGGTATTTTCTACTCCTCTCTTATATGTGAAATTGCAAGGTTTTTTTCCTTCTCTCTTCATCATAAAAAAAGGTATGTGTGGATAGATTAAAATAATCAAAGCTCTTTTCCATATTAATATAGAGTATGGGTACTATATCCCACCGCAACAATAAGACTTGTTTTTTTTGTGTCCCCCCCCCCTTTTTTTTGTCTGCTGTATTCTTTTTATTCCCTCCCCCCCTCTAGATTTTAGTAATGTGAGGGGGCTTTTTTATCTGTGGTCTTCAATTTGGTCATAGGGTGCCCTTTGTGTCTGGTCTCAACTCCCGATTTCACGAGCTTCTCTCTGCGAGGTGTTTTGATCAGCCTAATCCACGGCAGGGAACTTCTATCCCTGTTTTTTCAATTTGGATGCTATTGGTGACTGTTCAGGAAATATATGGTTAGAATTTACATTGTATTGAAGCATGGTGTTTATTGTGAAATCTATTCACATGTAATTTACTTATATATGATGTATTATGATTGTTTACTGCGGTCTTTGTTAAAGTCTAGATAACAATGTACCTTACCACTATCCCCTGAAGAAGAGGTTTCATCACTTTCAACCTTGAAACGAGTCAGACTTTTTCTGTTCCAGTTCAATTGTCAGGACAGAGTGGTTGTATTGTATCATTGTAACCGTTTCTTGATATTTTCACCTACATATATTCTTTTGTGTACATGCATCAGATTTGTTATCAAATCCAATGTGCTAACTTATTCTAATAAATATAGATTTTGATATAATTTGATTGTTTCCAAGACTCTCTGACTTTAAAAGTCTTATAGAGGAAAAAACTTTCCAATTTGTCACTTAAAGCAGAATTTCCATTTCTGGGTGGAACTCCGCTTTAATATCCCTTACTTTTTCAGTATTTGAAAAATAGTTAGGACAACCAGAGACGATCAAACTGATCTCTACATATTAAGGGTCACCTTTTGGCGTTTCCTACTTCATACCGTTTCCTACTTCAATACCAGAAAGCCAAAGAAAGGTGGCATGATCACTTTTTATAACTCTGTGATGAAAACTGGAAGGAGTTTGAAGATACTCACAAGGGCTCTATAATAACATCTAGAGAAAGGGTAATACACCTGGAATTCTTCCATCATATTTACTAGAGTTGCATCGATAATGATACCAGCACTTGTACTCGTGCAAATGCTCCAGTACTAGAACCAATACCGAGTCTGGTGCGATTTCAATCAGCGGTTCAGATGCAATTTCCAATGTCATACACTTTAAACTAATCCAGACACACTGGATCAAAGTTACGTTGCGTTATAGCGGTAATCCTAAAACATGCCTTCTTGATATTCTGGGAGACTTGCCTATCTCTAGATATGCCAATATTCTATTGTGCATGTTAGATTTTTCATCTAAAAAAATTAAAAAGTTATTCTGCTACCATGGATGTGCTTATGCCCCTCTTCTTTAGCTGAATGGAAGTAGTTGGTTATGTCCAGTCTTCCATCTTTTGTACAATTTTACTTAAAAGCTTAGAGATAAGCCACAAAAATGTAAGCTCGTTGGGGATCCTTAACTTAAAACTACAACATTTCCAACACAGAACATTGGTGATCCATAATGTCACTTTCTCTAGATACCTACTGTGCATTCTATGTATGGTTTACTTTTTTTTTTTTTTAAATGGCACTAGTATAGCTTCATGTAACAACTGCTTATAGGGCGACAAGATTTTTTTGTGCGGTTTTTTTTAGTCGATTTTTGTTTGTATTACATAAAAAAATGAAATTGCGTAAAGGTATATATTAGAGTGAACACATTTCTTGAACATGGACTTGGTACACATTTTAGCCACCTGAATAATCTGACTGACTAGCTTCTTGTTTTAAATTATACAAGAATTACCATGAATGTACAGAAATGGAAGGGACATGATGTCCAGCTGATCAGAAAATGTTTCCTTTGGACTTTTCTCATGCCTAAGACAGCTTATCTGATCATTTTTACATAGAATGCTTTATGCTTCGTTCCAAAAATAGCGTTCTTCTCTTCAAAAAAAATATTTTATTCAATATATAGCCATCTTTTTTTCTATAAAAAGTGCTGAAATGCCCTTGACATCCATTGTGGAAACGGTACAAGAGGAAGTGGTCAGAGGTTGCAAAACAAGAATTTATTAGAGTTTTGGAGGACTTGGCTTTACTTGTACCAGCTTTATTTTCTTTGCTGAAACATTCTTTTTAATATCTGGAGTCTAGGCAGACCCAAATCCCATGAACTCTGGTTTAAAAAGATAGAATTTACATGTCATGGGTTTTACGTTAAAAAAAAAAAATATGCGAACACCTTAAAACAAAAAGAACAAACAATCAATGAGTGAGTACGGTTTGTTCTGCTCTACAGAAATGTTGCCTAAATTATGCTGACTTACAATGAGAACAAACGTTTTCCTAAAAAACATGAGGCTCTTCTCTGCCCCACCCTACAGACCCTGCACTGACATTTGTAACAATGCCTGTCACTGATCTATGGTAAAATCAAAGGATCACTCAAGGAATTTTTTTTTTTTAAATAACCAACACTCCACTGTGCAGCTCGTTTTGCACAGAGTGGCCCCGAAACTGGTCTTCTGGGGACCCTCGGTGGCTGTCTTGGCTCCCCCTGCAAGGACTCAACACCTTCATGTGAGCGAGCGAGCGAGCATGGTGTTGAGTGCTTGCAGGCGCGCTCCCGTGATACAGCCAGCGGCCATAGCTGCTCACTGCATCACTCGGCCCTGCGTCATTGTATGTGATTGACAGCAGCACGAGCCAATGGCTCTGCTGATTTCAATCAACCAATGAATGAGCCGGGAAGGTGGCCAAGAAGTCTGCTCGTTCGCGGCGCAGGACTTTCGAGAGGTCAGGTAAGTATTGGGGTGCTGGGGGGGCTGCTAATACTCGGATGTTTTGTCACCTTAATGCATAGAATGCATTAAGGTGAAAAACATTTACCTTTACAACCCATTTAAGGATGTTAGGGATGTTTTAGTAAACTTCTCACACTTTCTGTGGATAAATTTACACTAGTATTAAATGAAGGTATTTTGAATCCTCACAAATGCCTGTCAATGCTCTGTGTCAATTATGTGCATTGAAGTGGTGTGTATTCAACATGTAGTGTTCAGCTGGCTTTACCACTCCGCTAATGTCTCCATTTACGTCAATGTAAATGTGCTGCAAATGTGCCACAAATGTCTTACAAATGGCATTTACAGTGCATTTGATATGCATTTACAAACCGTTCTTAGCTGAGATGATAGTACAAGAATCCATCAAAATTATAGTACAATAATCTATACAATAGAAAACCTACATAGAGGAAGCAACTGTAAAGCATTATTTACTGTGACGCATTTGCGTCAAAAACGTGTGCAAAAAAAATCAATAACATATCTTACATGCAATAGGTACATTAATGGGCAGTCTAAAAGCACTGCAGAGCAGAAGTTCACAGAGTGTCCAACATGTCATTGCAATGCTCAGCCCATCATACAGTATCTATTTTTTTTTAGTAATGACTTCCTGACTGGCTGCATGTTGGCTTGGCAGGTACAGTTAGCTTGCCTGCCACCAGATGGCTCTGGTATAAATTTAATATGGTAAGGACAAGTTGTATTTGGTGTTAGTTCCTCTTTCAAAGTCACTCCTCTAATGATTTCCTGGGTAGACTGTGACAGTGCCCATTTAAATGCAAGTGTGGAAGGAGCCCAGTGAAGTTGGGGAAAAGAAGTCAAACACCCAGGAGTTGCCATGATGTAGTCCCTTACAGAATTGACCTTAAAAGGCCCTTTGCAGGGCTGAAGTGTCAGGTGAAGTGGTACAGAATACAGAAGGAACAGCTGTATTGGCCCTGTGACCCCTGACTTTTTCTTGTTGCAGGTCCTGCAGTGGGTAGTGATAGAAAAGCCTAGGAATGAATGTGCCATCTGGGAGCGGGCCTAGCTGAGCAAAGGTATGGAACTGGCATTGGGAAGAGACTGGTATACTAATGAGCACCTTGATCCTACTTGGTGATGGAAGCTAAATGCTCTAGTGTATATGGGGAAGTGGCCCCAAATTCATGGCGCTCCTGAGGAGAGAACTGGAGGTGTAGAAGAAAGATGACTCATAAGATATGCTTGCATTCTGCACAGAAATTACAACTACAGAATGTCAACTTCTGTGTATGGTGTTCCACATCAAAGAATTCTGATAGTAGGTCATAGGTGAGGTCAGATGTCACTGAAACCTTTGTAAAGTCACAGTAAAGTGCTGAAAATGCATTTTATGTGTGGACACGCCTTTATTCATAAATATTAAGGACTATGGCCAGGGATGTTGAGAGCAGGCCTATGGCCAGAAGTTGGCACAATAGAAGACCCTAGCAGTGGGGTAAGTGTTGGATTGTCCACCCTGCCTAGCAACTATATGCCATTATACATTTTTTTATTTTATTTAATATTTCATCACCATTACTATTGGTACTATGACGTATATATTTTCTTGTTATAGCACCTAATTCCCTCCAATAAACTCCTGAAGAAGCGGATGACCACAAAACATGTTGAGTTTGACTGGCTAACTGCACACCTCGTCATGGGACAAACATCTGATGGTGCCAATTAAATCATTTGTGAGGCTGGAAACTGAGTTGATCCAACTGTGGCAGTAGCCTTGTAGTCACTGGCCCAGATTCTCGTAGAATGCCGTATCTTTGCGGCAGCGTAACGTATCCGATTTACGTTACGCCTCCGCAACTCAGACGGGCAAGTGCTGTATTCTCAAAGCACTTGCTCCGTAAGTTGCCGCGCGGAGCGTAAATCGGGCGGCGTAAGCCCGCCTAATTAAAATTTGGATCAGGGGGGCGTGTTTTATGTAAATCTACTGTGACCTGACGTGATTGACGTTTTTCCCGAACGGCGCATGCGCTGTCCGTGGAATTTCCCAGTGTGAATTGCTCCAAAGTATGCCGCAAGGACGTCATTGGTTTCGACATGAATGTAAATGACGTCCAGCCCCATTCACGGACGACTTACGCAAACTACGTAACTTTTTCAAATTTCGACGCGGGAACGACGGCCATACTTAACATTGGTACGCCGCACTTATGCCTCATATAGCAGGGGCAACTATACGCCGGGAAAAGCCTAACGTAAACGTCGGCCGGGCGTACGCCGTGAATTCGCGTATCTAGCTGATTTACATATTTCGACGCGTTAATCAGCTTACACGCCCCTAGCGGCCAGCGGAAAAATGCAGTTACGATCCGACGGCGTAAGAGACTTACGCCTGTCGGATCTAATGGATATCTATGCGTAACTGATTCTAAGAATCAGACGCATAGATACGACGGCTCGGATTAGGACTTACGACGGCGTACATGGTGCTGCGCCGTCGTAAGTCCTTTCAGAATCTGGGCCACTTTTTTTACTTTTATGTCAAACACCTAAATAGTGTGAGTATGCACAGGTAGAATCCTTCTTTGAGCAGTGGGGAAAACTTTAAACTACTGCTATGTTGTGGCTTATTGAAAGAATCTAGAGGCAACACTCACAAATCTTCTCTGTATATGTTTTGGGGAATACTATAAATATGTATTTATAGCTGGTACGATCACTTAGTAACTTGTGATTAGGATTAACGTTTGTGCCAGGAAGTGTGAATGATTTCACAGATGCTAAATATTACCATCCTGATCCCTGATCAAAGGCAATACTACAATCTAAATATGTTCAACTTGTTCAGCCCAGTAGCTTCTGAACTGCAGCCAACATTGCTGAAATGAGACTAGCCCGCATCACTTTGGTCATTCAACAACAGATATCAGTTCAGACTCATGCAATGGCTGTGCAGCTTACCTAAAGTTCCACAGATTAAAGACTGTTTAGAGAGGCCTGCGCTACATCCACATATCAGTATGAGAACATTAAAGCTGAAATTCAGGCATACAAGGCAAAGATTATAGGAGCTCTGAAATCATTAACATATAATCAAATATCATTCTTTAATGCAAGAAGTGTAACTATATGACTTGGTGTCTGCCTCTTTCAGTCTACTGTACAGTCTATACAGCAGAGCCCAAAAGATGGGAAAGAGAAAGCAGCACAAGGAGCCAGTCAGGTGTGCTGTTGTGCTAGGTGTCATGCTAATAGGAAGAAAGAGTATTGTGAAAGGGAGTTGAGAAAGGTCTGGTGCTTTTCCTTTTAATGCCCAGTAACAGGGTGGTGTTGGGGGGGGGGGGGATAAAACTGCATCAAATCAGGTCCCTTCTCCTGCTAGACAGAGCTGTGCTGTGGGACAACAAATGTTGTATAAATCACAGAAATAAATGGACAGGAATACAAATCATATTAACAACCGGAGGCCGTCTTTTAACGGCCTCGGGTTTGTGCATTGATATCTGAATGATGCCTGCAGCTACAGGCATCATTCAGATATCACCGTCTTCAGCCGCCGATTCTGTGCACTATAAGAATGATCAAAGCGGCAGTTCCGCCGCTTGATCGTTCTCATAGGCAGCGGGAGGGGACGTCCCCCCCTCCCGCTGCCATCCGGTGCTTCCCCGGGCTCTTCCGTGCCATCGGGGGCCGGAGAGCGAATCGGCCGGCGCTGTCAGGGAAGCATAGAGATGACCAGATGGTCACCAGTCATCTCTATGACCGTCGGAAGCCTGGGCGCGACGTTATGACATCACGCCCGGTACCCGCAAGTAAACAATGCCGCAATTGCGGCTGTCGGCATGTGATCGTGAATTTTTTTCACTGATTTCATGCTTGTAAGCCTGGAGGAGAGATGTGGGGTCTTATTGACCCCACATCTCTCCATAAAAAGAGGACCTGTCACAGTGATTCCTATTAAAAGGGATGTTTACATTCCTTTTAATAGGAATAAAAGTCATAAAAAAAAAATGTAAAAAAAAGTGTAAAAATAAAAAAATTAAGTAAAATATTTTTATTTATTTTTAAAAACGCCCGTCCCCGGTAGCTCTCACGCAGAAGCGAACACGAATGCAAGTCCCGCCCACATATGTAAACGCCGTTCAAACCCTACATGTGAGGTATCATCGCGTGCGTTAGAGCATGTGCAACAGTTCTAGCACTAGATTTCTTCTATAACTCGAAAATAGTAACCTGCTAAAAAAATTAAAGCGTCACCTATGGAGATTTTTAAGTACCAAGGTTTGGCGCCATTCCATGAGTGTGCGCAATTTTAAAGTGTGACATGTTAGGTATCTATTTACTTTACGTAACATCATACAAAAAAATTGGCTAAATTTACTGTTTTGTTATTTTTTAATTCATGAAACCGTTTTTTTCCCTAAAAAAGGGCGTTTGAAAAATGATTACGTAAATGCCGTGCCATTTTATTCCCTAGGGTGTCTGCTAAAAAAAATATATAATGTTTAGGGGTTCTGATTAATTTTCTAGCAAAAAAAATGTGATTTTTACATGAAGGAGAGTGCCAAAGGAAGTGCCAAAATAGGCCCGGTTGTCAAGTGGTTAAACTGCTTTTCGATATCTAATGAATTTGTACTATTTAGCTTTTTGCCTGGAGTTTAGCATTATCTTCAATAATCCAATACCCCTAATGAAAAAGAAGCCTAGAACATACATATTATGTGACACTGGAGCTTCCAATTATGCAAGAAAATTTACGTAATTCGAAGAATTGTGATAATCAAGGTTAAAGGGGGTGGCCCACTGACCAAGTTTGCAGTGATTCAGCAAAGCAGTAAAGTAAAACCTATTAAAGAAAAAAAATTGCCAGGGAAATTCTATAATATATGGCCAGCCCTAGGATGAGCACAGATAATGGTTTGGGTGATATACTGAGTTTGGGGCAGAGATGTAAATGGTAAATTGTATGTTTGTATTTTGAGTTTTATTCACTGGGCAATCAGAGGCCAGTGGAGGGATTGTCAGAAAAGGGTGGTGGATGTTGAGTGGTTGGTAAGGTGGAAGAGTTTGGCAGCAGCATTCATGAAGGGGGATAGCCTGCATAGAGGTCAGCCTATGAGGAGGAAGTTGAAATAATCAAGGCAAGAGATAAAACGGTAGCGAATGAGTTGCTTATAGGTTTAATTGATTAAAAAGGGGCATATTTTGGAGAGGTTATGGAGAAGTCTACAAGATTTGGATAGTAATTGGACTTCGAACTAAAACGACAAGTCAGAGTGCAGAAGTACACTTGGCAAATAAGCATGAGGAGAGGAACTGATAGTTGCATTTTTGATCTTGAGGAAAAAGTCAGTGGAAGGAGGGCGAGTATGGGCTGAGGGAAATTTCTGAGCTCAGTTTTAGACAGATGGAGTTTGGGAAAGTGGTGCAACATCCCTGCTCACATGTGATTTAATAAGTTAATTATGGGAGAGAACACTCAAGGGGTGAGGTGGGCAGGAGAGAGAAAAAGCTGGATATAATCAGCATAGAGATTGTATTGGAAGCTGTGAGAATTTATCAAGTGACAAGCGAGGCGGTGTAAAAGGAGAGACAGGGTCTGAGGACAGAACCTTGGGGTCCCCTATACAAATATGTATTAGAGGAGGAGAGGAGACAGAGTTGTAGGCAGCACAGAGGGAACATTGTAAAATGTAGTAGTAGAGCCAGGAAAGAGCAGGGTCCTGGAGGCCAAGGGAGTGACGTTTGAGGAGAAGCAGGTGGTTAACAGTATCAAAAGGCAGCAGAAAGTTCTAGTAGTGCGAGTATGGATATTACTTTTAGCAGACAGTAAAATGTTAGTTTTAGTAGGGAAGTCTCTGTGGAGTGTTGCGTGCAAAAGCCAGACTAAGGAAGGAGCCAGCAAGGTAGGAGCTTAGATGTTGTAGACTAGGTGTCCAAAAGGTTTAGAGGTAAATGAGAGCAAGGAGGTGGGTTTTAAGCTGTTCTGGCTTTTTAAGTCTGGGGATGATCAGTGCATGCTTAAGAAGGGAAAATATGGTGCCAGTAGAGAGAGATTGAAGATGTGAGTGAGGGAGCGTAAGATTCAAGGAGGTGACTGTAGTAGTTACAAGGGAACAGGATTCAAGGAGGTGACTGTAGTAGTTACAAGGGAACAGGATTCAAGGAGGTGACTGTAGTAGTTACAAGGGAACAGGATTCAAGGAGGTGACTGTAGTAGTTACAAGGGAACAGAAGGAAAACTAACGACCTCTTCTGTAGTACAAGGTCAAAAGAGGAAAGTATTGAATGTGGTTTTGTACAGGATATGTTAAGTGGGACAGATTTCTGCGAAGTGGAGATGTCCCCACAAATTGCATCAATCTTGTTTTCAAAGTGATTGGCAATCTCTTGAGGGAGTTACTGGGTGGAGGTGGACAAAGTAAAGGGTTAAAGGTAGAGACAAGCTGACGAAGGCTGGATGACAGACTAATAATGAGAGTGACCAAGTAAGCGTGTTTGACAGCATAGAGGGAGTAATTGTATTTTAGGAAGGCAGCTTTATATAAAGGTGAAGGCTTGCAGGGATATGGTTTCATGCCAATCACTCCAGTGCACAGCTATGTCTTTTGAGATTCCTGGTGTCATCAGTTTACCAACATTTTAAGGGTTGGAGCCTGATTTTGCATGTAGTGAAAAGAGCCAGTGAGGATCAATGTGAACTGTTGCAGACATAAGGAGTCGGGTCAGGGCAGGAAAGAAGATTGCATTATAAGGGAGGTCAGTAGCAGAACAGGGAAGAGAGTGGAGGACTGTGTCCATGAGATCAAAAGATGAGGTCAAGTTGAGAAATTGAGATGTAGCCAGACGGTTAACATTATCAAGGATGTTAAAGTCACAAAGAATCATAGTAGGCATTTCAGAGAAGTGAACGTAGGGCAGCCAGGCAAAGTCATTAGGAAAGCAGGAGGCTGATAGATGACTGCAATACTTACAGAACTGGAGAAAACAGACTAATACAGTGAGTCTGAAAAGGAGAGCAATAGAGAGGGAGGTGTAGGAAGGACTGCAAAGGTGCACAGTGGGGATAGAAGCACCTCTGCATCCACTGGGTCTTGGTGAGTGAGTCCAGTGGAGGCCTCCATGAGAGAGGGCAATGCGAGAGGCAGCATCACACTCTTGAAGCTAGGTTTTAGTATTGGCACGTATGTTAAGGTAAAGCTAAAGCAGCATCTGCAGAAAGCATATCCTAGATGAAATAATCTGTTAATTCTTGTATTTGGAATACACTGTATGCCAATAGTCTCCCTTGTGAAAGAGGCTTTACAGGTTTTTTTTTGTAGCAAAGAGCCACAGCCTGAATAGAAAAGCCTGTGACCTGCCAGCCTCCTACGGAGGGCTGTTGTCTGTGTAGAAGCATTGGCTCCTGCGGAGTCAGTGTTACAGCTCTCTAACCAGGAAAGTGAACCATGCTGACCAGAGGATTTTAGCTCTGTCTTAACGGATAGGGATGGGTCAGCAGTCCTTCTCTGCAGCCTGTTGGCGGATTACAGGTTTAAGTTAAGGCTGCTTCCTTTTTCTTTAATGCACCTGAAATGTGTTTAGGAGATTTAAACAACATTTAATTGAGTTTGAATGCACATATGCTTGTTCCAGGTCAGCGACACATTAAATATAGGCAAACAAGATCAGTACGACAGCTCCATAGCACCTTGAAACATTAGTCAGCGATGACAGTCCCTATATTTCTAATAGGGTTTCCCTGCAACAGACCACTCGATTTTAGGCTACATTGTTTTCACATGATTATAAAATCAGACTAAAAGGTTACAGAAGATATCTGTTCTTAAGATACTTTATTAACAAATCTAGTTCAAAACTACCTGGAGACACTATTTGAAGTTATTAATTGCTTTCTTGAAAGTAATTTAGAAGAATTATTACAGGTAAAGTGTAGAGGATGCTTCAAAAGGTAGAGTACATTGTAATGTTTTATGTGTTCACACTCCTGTTTTGATTTATAAACCATTTTTATTTTCTCTGGTAAAAGTAATTACATATTGAACCCGAAGAGAGATAATGCTGAATTATAAATCATCAGAGGTTCAGGCAGTTCACTTCCTGGACATCTAGTGTCTAATGTAGGAAAACTGGCAAGAAAAAGCGCCAATGAATTCCTGCCATACACAGTACCATTCTTACAATACAACTAAAATAAACTAGGTCATATAAACAAATGCCTATTAATAGCTTCAATTCAGTTGTCAAGTAATCCATCTTGTTCATGTTCCAGAAACACTAGTGAATTTGGCTTTTAACTAGGAGCTATAAAGTACTTTTTTTCTTTACTTAGAAGTACCCCTGCAGCATTTGTAGTTTGCTGTTAAAAGCGAAGTAGGACCAAAGTTCTTTCGGTCATACTTCTCTTGTGGCTCAAAATCAGTCAACAGCACGCTAAAGCCCACTGTCGGCTGACGTCACCAAGCAGCTAAAGTCTCTGGATGCACCTTTCAGCCTGAGCCAGCCATTACTTCCCCCTCCCCTACCTGACCAGTGAGCAGGGTTGTCTTAATGAGAGGGCACAACTGGGTACTGCCCAGGGGTCCAAGCTGCATGGGGGGCCCCTAAACTTTCCCCAAAGCAGCTGGTCTGAAATTGTGGGCCCTATGATGGCACTCAGAGTAATGAATACACAGCGTAGGCAGGCTGGCAGCGGTGCACCATGTTGTGCAGAACGATACCTATTTCACAGCCAGCAGGGAGGGGCAGGGCTTGAGCACCTGGAGCACCAGTGATACTCTGACCCCCCCCCCCCCCCCCCATGCAGCTTGAATGCTCGGGACTTGAAGGCTGGGTAGGAGCTGGAGTGGGAGCTGCTGTAGCATTGTGGATGGTGTCATGGTGAGCCCAGCTGTTTAGCACTGTTTGCACCGTAAGGATTGGAATGCCCGGAGGGATGCTCCCTCCTCTTCCTGCTTGATTGGTATAGGTGAGTGCAGTGCTGGAGGTGGGCACAGAGCCAAAAGTTTACATGCACTGTATCTACACTGGAAAAGGGGGTACTACGTGGATGAAATAACGATGCTGGGGTGATATCAACAATGCTGATGGGGGGATCTGGTGTGTATAGGGGGTAGCACTGCTTGGGGTAGCTTGGGTATCTATAGTGCTAGAGGTATCAGGGATGTAGAGAGGCCACAGTATAGGGGTATCAGGAATGTAGTGGGGTCACAATACAAGGGGTATATTATGGTATATGGTTACAGTGCTGGGGTGATATCTGGGGTATAGAGGGGTCAGAGTGCTGGGGAGGCACCATTCTAGCAGATATATTATATGCACAGGACAGCTTTTTTAATTTATGTATGTAGTATTTTCTCACTGTTTCTTTGCTGTACAGAATGATTGTTCATGTATTTAATGCGGAGCTCCACCCAAAAGTGGAAGCTTTGTTTGTCTGCCTCTTACCTACTTGATGTCTGTTTCCCTGCACTGTCTCCATTGTAGGGGCCCCAGATCATTACTTTGCCCAGGGGCCCATGATGCTATTAAGACGGCCATGCCAGTGAGCACTGGAGGGGCAGAGCTCAGAGCTGACCAGAGTGATCATCAGTCATGCAATTGCTCAGTTCTTGGGCTTAGAACTAGCAGGGGGACAGCTGCTGCATCTGCTGCAGTCATATACAGTGCCTTGCGAAAGTATTCGGCCCCCTTGAACTTTGCGACCATTTGCCACATTTCAGGCTTCAAACATAAAGATATAAAACAATTTTTTTTTGAAGAATCAACAACAAGTGGGACACAATCATGTTCAGTGAGGATCTCTGAATGATCCAATGTTGACCTAAATGACTAATGATGATAAATAGAATCCACCTGTGTGTAATCAAGTCTCCGTATAAATGCACCTGCACTGTGATAGTCTCAGAGGTCCGTTTAAAGCACAGAGAGCATCATGAAGAACAAGGAACACACCAGGCAGGTCAGAGATACTGTTGTGGAGAAGTTTAAAGCCGGATTTCGATACAAAAAGATTTCCCAAGCTTTAAACATCCCAAGGAGCACTGTGCAAGCGATAATATTGAAATGGAAGGAGTATCAGACCACTGAAAATCTACGAAGACCTGGCCGTCCCTCTAAACTTTTAGCTCATACAAGGAGAAGACTGATCAGAGATGCAGCCAAGAGGCCCATGATCACTCTGGATGAACTGCAGAGATCTACAGCTGAGGTGGGAGACTCTGTCCATAGGACAACAATCAGTCGTATACTGCACAAATCTGGCCTTTATGGAAGAGTGGCAAGAAGAAAGCCATTTCTTAAAGATATCCATAAAAAGTTTGAAATATCCAATAAATTTCGTTCCACTTCATGATTGTGTTCCACTTGTTGTTGATTCTTCAAAAAAACTACGTGATCTCGCCCAGCAGAGCCGACCTGTCGCCGTATAACTGCGGCGGCTGGTCGGCAAGCAGTTAATAGAAAGTAAAAAATTATTGTATTTTTTTTAAAAATTATCAGTTTTTTTCCCCGTTTATAGCGCAAGGAGGAGGGATTTGGGTTTTTAGAGTACTGGGCTGACTTTTCATTGGGGTGTAACCTACATGCTAAAGTTGGTTGCGCCTAAATGGAAGGGGGTCTACTGTGCTGGGGGAGAGGTTTATGGGAAGGCTGGAGGAGTATTTAAACTAGGATTGTGGATTAGATTATAATGGGCCAGACAGGTCAGACAGGGGTCAGCCCCTATTGGTGGGTGGAATGGGGAAAGATGGAGGGGGAGGGCTATGGCAGATGAGATGAAGGTTCCTATGTTACAAACAACCATAAACCAGAAGAAAAAAAAGATTTCATCTCCAAATACAGAAAGGTTTCTTCAATTGTCTCCTTCACTTTTAAAGAATAGACACTATGTATCGACCACATAGTGACGATGAAGGCGCTGATATTCGCTTTGCAAGATAAAATCTCTAGCTTTTCAGCTACTTGGGAGGCGTGGATCACTTACTGTATAAAAACTCCCAGATGTATCAGGAATTGTTGCAACACAACTTGCGACTTACTCTACTCTGTGAATCCAGGGGACCCCGTGGATGTATTCGACTAACAGTAGATGGAGGGGGTAGCTGGTAGGATCCCACCCCCTCTCTGTCTATCCCCCTTTTGTGTGCGTCCCCTCTCCCTCACCTTCCTATCTTATTCTTTCTTCTATCTTGTTACCGAAGCCCTACTACATGGTGGTTGTGGAGCTGGGGGCTGACTTGAGTAGTCAGCCCTGACCTTCGGGTTGCCATTAAATGACTGAATGATTGGGAAGTTAAGAGCCCTTAAGAACGTGCTTTTTCAGGTGGTTCTCTGTTTCTTCTTTTTATCTATCTGCTGTGTACCTTCCTTGCCCGGAATCGCACACAACCTTCACATTTTGACTTTAAAGTATAACGGATTAACTTTTTTGGGGGTCTTGGATAGAGGGGAGAGGGATTAAAACACCTGTCAGTCAGTCTTTATTGCTGTCTGCGCCCTTGTTAAGGAGATTAACCCACTGTAGCTTCACCAAAAGTGGAAAAAATCCCAAATTTTAGGCTGTCACAGGAATAGAGGGGAAATCTTCCTATCTGCCCCATCTTCACTAGCAACCTTTATCCACAACAACGGTCCTCAATAGTGTACCGACTATGCTTTTCTCTACCTCTGCATAATTTAGGTATACTAGGGAGTTGATTTATACTGGAGAGTGCAAAGTTTGGTGCAGCTATGCATGGTAGCCAATCAGCTTTTGACTTTAACTTGTTCAATTAGGCTTCATGCACACTGTTGCTGGTAAACGGACATTCACCAGCAGCAGTTTTTCTTTCAGCTGCCCCTGAACTCTCCTCTGCTATCAGTACATGTACACTGGGTTGTTTATATTTTTTTCTAGGCAGTTGAGTATAGAAGCATTTTTTGGAAAGCAAAAAAATGCATTCAGGACGGGTGTTCAGAGGCATTTGAAATGCCAAATGCCTGCAACAGCTTGTAAATGTGGCAACTCGCATTTAGCCAGGTTTCATTTATAGGCGTTTTTAATTTTTGACTATTTCACAAAAAAAAATAAAAAATTCACTATAAAAATTAAAAACTCTTCTAAATGCAAATGCGGCTAAACGCAGCATGCAAACATGGCAAAACAGACGCTTTTTAAAGTTAAGTCATTCAGCAGAGGTTTTAAAACATCCCATGTACATTAAAGCGTGAGTTCACCTGAATTTTTTTTTTTAACCTTAGATTGATGCTCATTTTGTCAAGGGGAATCGGGTAGTTTTTTTAAAATCGAAGCCGTACTTACTGTTTTAGAGAGCGATCTTCTCCACCGCTTCCGGGTATGGTCTTCGGTACAGGGCGTTCCTATTTGATTGACAGGCTTCCGACGGTCGCATACATCGCGTCACGAGTTGCCGAAAGAAGCCGAACGTCGGTGCGGCTCTATACCGCGCCTGAGCACCGACGTTCGGCTACTTTCGGAAAATTGTGATGCGATAGATGCGACTGTCGGAAGCCTGTCAATCAAATAGGAACGCCCAGTCCCACAACCCATACCCGGAAGCCGTGGAGAAGATCGCTCTCTAAAACGGTAAGTACTGCTTCGATTTTAAAAAAACTACCCGATTCCCCTTGACAAAATGAGCATCAATCTAAGGTTAAAAATGTACTTTTCGGGTGAACCTCCACTTTAAGCCTAAAGCTTTGACCAAAAAAAATTAAAATAAATGGAAGCCGATTGGAAGCAGAGCTGAGCCAGATTTTGCACTCTATGTTAAAATCAGTAACATGAACTGCCACAGTCATTAGCAAATAAGAAACCAAACTGTTGCTGAACAAACCAAAGATTATCAACATACCAAACTTTATTGTTGCTTTAAAATCCACACATCCCCTATTAAAATCTTTTAAAAGTGTTTCCCTAAACACAAAACTATGTGGCAAAAAAAAAAAAAACAATCATCAACTAAAACATTATGTAAAAAATACAATATATGTATCATTGAACAATATTTCCTTGTTAGGTTAAAGTAAACGTTGTGATGCCAACAAGATTTATTGTCAATATAACAGAATTCGGTTTATCTTGAAATCCTACTCAAAAAAATAAAAAAAGGGAACCTAATCTGTTTAAAATGAGTAGCTTTTTGGCCAAAAAATTACCATTCTTTAAAGTTTTAAGACTAATACTTCACTTTATCCAGTTAAGTCAGTGAATCCTGGGAGTCATTATTCGAACACCATCTAGCTGTTAGCCATAAATAAAATAGAAAGTGAAGTTGTCTGAAATGAATATATAAGAGTGTGTCTCGATAATTTCTAGAAAATCCCATTCGCTGTGCATTAGTGAATTATCCCTTGTACTTTGATATCACCCACTGAAGAATGAACTCATCTGGCTGCATATTAATGCTTAAAAAGAACAGGTTTCGGATTAAAGAATGTGAAATGCAAGGGCACAAGTCCTTCAATATGGATGAAATCTGAGTCATAACCTACTGAAATGGTTTCAGCACTCATTTCCAATTCTCTGCTTAAACCTTTCTTCATTGCCTTGGCCATTAATTTTTAACAGGCCTTGGTCTTTTAAAGGGGGCAAATAAAACTGGCAGTGGAGATTAACTACAAAGTGCTACATCGGGAGAGAATGACTCTGGTATCCTTCCATATGCTGTAGGGGGCTAATGAAACCCAAATATAAATGCAATTGCTGTACTGCAAAGACTGATGGAGACTGTACAAGCAGTTTATGGCCTTGGCTGGCAAAATTAATTTAACGAGACAGAAATAGGATGTCTAAATATTTAGCACTTTTCGTTTTACTTTATGCTTCTAGGTTACTGTATGTGTAACATTTTAGTGCCATATACCATGCAGGAAATATATACATATTTTCTTAATTTTTATAGTGACCTCCTATTTTTATTACTGCACTGTATTTTTTCTTAACACATAACATAGCTGCTGTTAAGAATGAAATAATGTTACCACCATTTGATGGAAACCAAAAAAAAAACTTAAAATCAGTACTGCTGCACATGTGGCTCGTGGCACACCACCAAAATATATTTTTCTTTTTTTAGAAATGACATTTGGAAACTGTTTGCTAGGGATGACAAAAAAATGATATTAGCACTTGTTTCCTACATAAGCCCTGTAGAAAATAGTCAAGCAGATGGGTGTTGCTATGTCGAACTGTAAACGGACTCAAATTATCCTAGATTTCATAATGTAATATTAGCAAGCGTGTTATGGTAAATCTAGCTATAGCAGCAAAGGCAGAAGGAATCCACGTCAGATCCAAAACAAGGTACAGATTTACAGTTTCTTCTAGATCAAGGGTTCTTAAATTTTAAATGAGGATGTAAATAAGAAAATGGTTACCATACTGGGACCCAGGAGGAAAGTTTGTACCAAAATGTCAGCAAAGCCATACAAAGACAAATAATGGAAGTATAGTTAAAAAAAACACACACTCAAACAACTACTGTAACAGAATACACCCCCTGAGGGGGGGGGGAGCATGAGGACTACACACAAGATCCATTGCAGAGCAATGCTGTATAAACTAGTGGTATGATTCTAGCTACCAACAGCTACTGTTTTACAAACTGATTCTGCCCGAAACAACTTTACAATCTTGCCTGAGCAATCACCTCTGCCCCTGCCTTGTACGCACTCCAGTTTTCTTGTCGTGCTTAGCCGATTTGTAAAACGTAGTTGGTGTGCCATTACCTGTCAGTAGTCCACCAATTTTTCACTTGAACACCACACAGGGATCCTAAACATATTCACAACATAATATGGCTCCTGACCCATAGTTTGACAAGCACTCTAGATCAACAAATTAGTCAAGTATAGTGACATATTTATTTTATTATTATTTTTTTTTAAACAGATGACACATAACAGAAATTATCTAATGATTCTTAGGCCGGGTACACACGGACAAACATGTATGGTGAAAGCGGTCCGTCGGACCGTTTTCACCATACATGTCTGCCAGAGGGCTTCTGTACGATGGTTGTACACACCATCGTACAGAAGTCCGCGCGTAAACAATACGCGGGGCGTGTCCGCGGTGTCGCCGCGTCGATGACGCGGTGTCGCCGCGACAATGACGCGGCGACGTGGGCGGCCCGCCTTTAAAATGCTTCCACGCATGCGTCGAAGTCATTCGACGCATGCGAGGCACGGCGGGCGGCTGGACATGTACGGTAGGTCTGTACTGACGACCGTACATGTCCGAGCGGGCTGAATTCCAGCGGGCTGTTTTAAAACAAGTCCAGGAATATTTGTCTGCTGGGAAAAGGCCCGGCGGGCAAATGTTTGCTGGAATTCGGCCCGCTCGCGCCCACACACGACCAAACATGTCTGCTGAAACTGGCCTGCGGGCCAGTTTCAGCAGACATGTTTGCTCGTGAGTATGGGGCCTTAGAATTTACTCCGGATTGTTCTTTTCCAAAGCCAAAGTTATTTAGAGAATTCTGTCAATGCTTTTGGAGACATTTAGGCTGCCTGTCCTTGTTGCATGACGAAAACAGATCACAAAGTGGAAAAGTCACAAGACTTCTAAGAACATTTAGTTCTCTAAGTGAGCAAGATGCACAACATTTCCTAGAGCTTAGAAAAACAGTGCACAAAGTATCACCGCAAAAGACTTCAACAAGTTCAAAAATACAAAATACATTATGAATATTACTTCCAGAAGCTACATTTTTAAAAAGAGAAAACACAACAAGAGAAAAAAAATCGAGTTTTTCTTTCAAAGCAAAGAGACTGATTAAAACCATTGAAATAATTTACTAAACAAGTAGTAAAGTGAATTTTCCGTATACCAGTAAAAAGAAAAAAGTATGGCACACAAAGCAAAATTATTGATATCTATAACCCAGGTACTCAAGGTTAACAAAGGATCCATAAAGTTGATTTGTCAATAGGGGTTAAATTAGGAAAGGGCAATGACTTCCTGCAGCTGCTGTCCTCAGAGCTGTGACCGGCTCTGTGTATAAACCAAAGGGGGAAATATGAGAGGAGGGAAGCGCCAGCTAAGTGTAGTATTGCCAAGTCAAAGTTTAATAGCCATAGATTAAAAACACTCACAGGAATTTAATAAAAGGTATGCTCATCTGATAGATATTTTTTCAGTCTCTCCTTTTTCCATCCTGCAAGACCGCTATCGTCAGTTCTGCCTGCTGGTGGTGGTGATAATGGCTGAGCTCAGAAGCCTGGAAAAACACCGGAAGTCCACGCCAGCGTTGAACACACAGGTGGAACTGATTTCACTGGAAGGACAGGAGGACCAAGTGGATGATAGGCTACGCACCCCATCTAGCACCTCAGGCTTGTAGAAGGAGCTAGGTGCTTCGAGCACATAGCCTGTTTTCCACTTGGATCTCGTCCTTCCATGGACTTCCAGGATTTCTCCAGGCTCCTGACCACATCCTTCACGATCTCCATCAACCGGAACTGACAATAGTGGTCTTGCAGGATGGAACAAAGAGACTGACACCAAATCTATCAGATGAGCATGCCTTGTATTGAATTCTTGTGTGTGGTTTTAATTCATAGCTATTAAACTTTTACTTGGCATTCTACACTTAGATGGTGCTTCCCTCCTCTTTTCTTTCCCACTTTGAATATTCAGTATGAACACTTAATGATAGTGGATAAAGGTAGTGTTAACCTTAAAGCGGAGCTCCACCCTAAAGTGGAACTTCCACTCATCGGAACCCTCCCCCTCTTTGGTGTCACATTTGACACCTTTCAGGGGGAGGGGGGTGCAGATACCTGTCTAAAGACAGGTATTTGCACCCACTTCCGGCCACACAGTCTGCAAGTAGACTGCGGGCAGGACGTCAGATCCCCCCCCCCATTGTGTTCTGGGAAACACACAGCTCCCA
This sequence comes from Rana temporaria, assembly GCF_905171775.1. Taxonomy (NCBI): domain Eukaryota; kingdom Metazoa; phylum Chordata; class Amphibia; order Anura; family Ranidae; genus Rana; species Rana temporaria. Next base: position 68,397,147 of record NC_053497.1, read on the forward strand.
GAACACAGCGGGAGCCAGTCAGCATGGCGCAGCGTGACTCGGGCATGCGCCGTAGGAAACCAGGCAGTGAAGCCGCAGCGCTTCACTTCCTGGATCCCTCACTGAGAATGGCGGTGGGAGCAGGTAAGTGTGCTGATATTAAAAGTTAGCAGCTGCAGTATTTGTAGCTGCTGGCTTTTAACCACTTAAGGACCGCCTAACGCCGATATATGTCGGCAGAATGGCACGGCTGAACACAATCACGTACCTGAACGTGATTTTTATAATGCCTAGCCGTGGGTCGCGGGCGCGCAACCGCGACCCGGCCCGGCCACTGGAGTCCTGCGATCGGTCCCCGGAAGTGAAGAACGGGGAGAGCTGTGTGTAAACACAGCTTCCCTGTTCTTCACTGTGGCGCCGTCATCGATCGTGTGTTCCCTTATATAGGGAATCACAATCGATGACGTCATACCTACAGCCACACACCCCTACAGTTAGAAACACAGATGATGTCACACATAACCCCATCAGCGCCCCCTTGTGGTTAACTCCCAAACTGCAACTGTCATTTTCACAGTAAACAATGCATTTAAATGCATTTTTTGCTGTGAAAATGACAATGGTCCCAAAAATGTGTCAAAATTGTCCGAAGTGTCCGCCATAATGTCGCAGTCACGAAAAAAAAAAATCGCTGATCGCCGCCATTACTAGTAAAAAAAAATTTTTTTAATAAAAATGCAATAAAACTATCCCCTATTTTGTAAACACTATAAATTTTGCGCAAACCAATCGATAAGCGCTTATTGCGCTTTTTTTTAAGAATAAGTATCGGCCTAAACTGAGGAAAATTTTTTTTTTTTTTAGATATTTTTGGGGGATATTTATTATAGCAACAAGTAAAAAATATTGCATTTTTTTCAAAATTGTCGCTCTATTTTTGTTCAAAGCGCAAAAAAACGCAGAGGTGATCAAATACCACCAAAAGAAAGCTCTATTTGAGGGGAAAAAAAGGACGCCAATTTTGCTTTGGAGCCACGTCGCACAACAGCGCAATTGTCAGTTAAAGCGACGCAGTGCCGAATCGCAAAAAGGTGCCTGGTCCTTTAGCTGCATTTTGGTCCGGGTCTTAAGTGGTTAATATTTTTTTTTTCGGCGGACATCAGCTTTAAATACCCAATCATGTGGGGGGGGAAAAGGCTTTTTATTAGCACGATTAGTTGAAGTAAACACAACTCAATCCTATTCACTAAGCCGCGTACACACGATCAGTCCATCCGATGAAAACGAACTGAAGGACAGTTGTCTTAACCGATGAAGCTGACTGATGGTCCCGTCGTGCGTACACACCATCAGTAAAAAAAAACGATTGTGCCAGAACGCGGTGACGTAAAACACAACGACGTGCTGCAAAAAAAGTTCAATGCTTCCAAGCATGCGTCGACTTGATTCTGAGCATGCACAGGTTTTTAACCAATGCTTTTGCATACTAACGATCGGTTTTGACCTATCGGTTAGCAGTCCATCGGTTAAATTTTAAAGCAAGTTCTAATTTTTTTGACTGAAGGTTAAATAACCTATGGGGCCTACACACAATCGGTTTGGACTGATGAAAACGATCCTTCAGACCGTTCTCCTCTGGCGATCCTATCGTGTGTACGATAGATCCAGCATTGCAATGAAATCACAGAGCATTGCTCATGCTCACACATACCTTTAGATGTTCTAGTATAGAGATCTCCAAACTCCAGGCCGTAAACTACAAGGTTCAACACTCATCCTGTTTGCCTACACGTACTGTACAGCTTAATTGGGTGAAGTATAGTAGACATCGGATTACTGCAAGCTGAAATTCTGTAAATTTAGCATTCATCCACTAGCCATGTACTCTTCTAGTCATTAGTTCTAAGGGTAGCTGCGATGTCTGATCTAGATAGTTTGATACCAGGTGACTTGAGTACAAGGGTGTCAAGAATGATATATCTAGAGCCTTTAGAAGTAGACAATAAAGTGAAGAATAATAAAAATGGGTATTAAATACAAGTGACAAAATACATTGCAAGCACAACATTTTATCAAAGTTAATGTGCAAACGGTGAGGTCCTTCTATTCCTTGGAGGAAAAAAAATAGTTATAAAGCAGAAACCTCGGTTACACAGCTCTGATCACATGCAAATACTGATCAATTGTGATGATGTACTACACAGCTAAATATTTGCAGCCAAGTCAGTAAAGGACTCATATTGTGGCTATGGGCTGTCAGTACCATAATGATTTGTGAATACTAAAAGCTATCCATTTCATATATACATTTCCTTTAAATACAATTGAACAAATTGTTGGTCCCCAGCCAACTCCTTTCTCTTGACCCATGTGCATCGAAGTACAGAACTGGAAATGCCAAGGTTAAAAAAGACCCTTTCACTGTACTGTGTATCATCAGAATTAAACATGATGAAATCCTATATCCTTCATGCAACATGCCACAGCTGCATACAACAATGGCAATGGAATTCAATTATTTCTGCAGTATGAGACCACTGTATTATGAAAGGCTACATGAAAACAGACCTAGCTAGTTTCAAGTATTCTCGCATACCAAAAAATAAATAAATACAGTGTTTAAATATTAAAACAAGTTACGATGTTCACTGCTTTGTGAAATTATAATAAAAATTATTGAACAAGAAAAGCTAAAACAAATACATGGCTGCTCAATGGAGGGGTTTGACAAAATCTCAATGATTTACATAGGAATCTCTAAGTCAGTCAGGAGAAACCAAATTCCATTACATGGCTTTACCCTTTTAAATAGAAGTAGAAAATGAAAAAATATATGTATCTGCTGTAATGAGGCCACATCCCTTTATATACATGGGAAAACAAAAGCTTCCCCCTATATTAAAAAGGCACAAGAAAGTAACAAGGGGCCCAAAGTGTGCCAAGAAAATATCCCCCACACCATTACCCCACCACTACCAACCTGAACAGTTGAAACAAGTCAGGATGATCCATGTTATTTATGTTGAATTCTGACCCTACCATCTGAATGCCTTAGCTGAAATCGAGATTTATGAATGAATGAAAAACTTATATAGCGCGGCACATGCGAACTGAATCGCCTCTGGGCGCTTGATGTTTCGTGTCTCATGACATCAAAAGAGCAGAGTTTTAATCCGTCTTCTGAAAGTCAGGTGGTTTTCCTCCAACCGAACGCTGGTTGGTAAAGCGTTCCATAGTCTCGGACCTTGAAAAGCAAACCTTCTTTCTCCTTTGGACTTGTATTTGGTTTTTGGCACCTTGACCAGATTTTGGTCAGTGGATCGCAGAACGCGATTAGAATTGTGAGGTTCTATCTTGTCGCAAAGATATTGCGGCGCCTTCCCATGGATGCACTTATGTGTCAGGCAGAGTGCTTTAAATACAATTCTGTCTTTTACTGGCAACCAGTGAAGGGTTCTCAGCGAAGGTGAGATTGATTCCCATGTTTTTTTCCCAGTCACCAGTCTGGCGGCCGTATTCTGTACGACTTGCAGACGAGCGATTTGGTACTTTGGGAGCCCGAGGTAAAGGGCATTTGCATAGTCCAGTCTGGAATTCACAATTGTTCCCACCACGACTGCTACGTCTTCTTTGGGGATAAATGGAATAAGTCTGCGTAGTAGGCGCAACAAATGGTGCGATTCGCTGACTACTGACCCTATTTGTGCGTCCATTGTCATGAAGGTGTCAAAAATGACCCCAAGACTTTTGACTTTGGAGCTAGGGGTGATGCTTTGGCCCAGAATGGGCGGCGGTGTCCAGGTTGTTGCCAGTTGACTCTTTCGGCTGGCGTGAAACATAAGAAGTTCTGTTTTGGAACTGTTGAGTTTAAGATAACTCTTAGTCATCCAGTTTTCTATCGAAGAGAGACATTTCTCTAAACTGAGATGATGATCCTTTTTGTTGCAGATGCGAAAATACAATTGCGTATCGTCTGCATAAGAGTGATAAAGTAGTTCTTGGCTACTGATAATATCAAAGAGAGGGCGAAGATAGATGTTGAACAGTACCGGTGACAGGGGGGATCCTTGGGGGACTCCACATGGCACCGTGCGTTTTTCCGACGTTAAAGATCCCAGTTTCACTGTTTGTGATCGGTTTTCAAGAAAGGAGGAAAACCATGGTAAATCACCTTCTGCGATTCTGGCTACCTCGGCCAGTCGCATCAGTAACATTTTGTGGTCTACTGTGTCAAAGGCTGCGCTTATCAGACCAGGCAATGTTTTTCCAATCTTCTATTGCCAATTTTGGTGACCCTGTGCAAATTTTAGCCTCAGTTTCCTGTTCTTAGCTGACAGGAGTGGTACCTGGAGTGATCGTCTGCTGCTGTAGCCCATCTGCTCCAAGGTTCAATGTGTGGGGAATTCAAAGATGATATTCTGAATACCTTGGTTGTAACGAGTGATATTTCAGTTACTGTTGCCTTTCTATCATCTTAAACCATTTTCCTCTGACATCAACAAGGCATTTCTGTCCACACAACTGCCGCTTACTGGGTATTTTCTCTTTTTCTGACCATTCTCTATAAACCCTAGAGATGATTGCATGTGAAAATCCCAGTAGGTCAGCAGTTTTTGAAATAGTCAGACCAGCTTGTCTGGCACCAACAACCATGCCATGTTCTAAATTAACTTAAATTCTATTTCTTCCCCATTCTTATGCTCGATTTGAACTTCAGCAAGTTGTCGTCACCACATCTAGATGCTTAAATGCATTGAGTTGCTGCCATGCGATTGGCAGATTAGTCATTTGTTTTACCAAGCAATTGAACATGTGTACCTAATAAAGTGTTCGATGAGTGTTTAACTGCTTTACTGTTTTTCTGTTATGCATTCTTTATTCACACTGTCACAGATTGCAAACATTACATTGTTGGCATCATAGTGCAATGAACGCTGAATGGCATAGCAAGTGTATTTACCACAAGCATAGGGTTAAGCCTGCCAAATAACATTTGAAAAAGGATGGGTGCCATTGTGCCATTGTACAAATGGATTTTGAGGGAAGGGGGATAAGAGGTAGGATATGTATGTCCAGACAGGGGTGGTGTGTGGAGGAGGATGTATCTAGAGTGAAGGTGGTAGGGGGTAGAGAGGAAAGTTGGGGTTGGAGGCTCTTCAGGTCACAAACTCTCCTCCAGAATGGGGCCCATATCCCTGCTGAGACTTGAAAAATCATGGCGAGGAAGTAGGGCACAGGAGGGCCTCATATTTAGATGTATTCGTGAACTTGGTCCAATAAAGTCAAGTTTGTCTGAATAGGAAATGTGGCTTTTCCAAAGGCAAGGAGGTCCTCCATTTTATGGATTTAATTTACCTTAGAAATCCATAGACAAAAGATCACACCTATTGCTACTTCCACAGCAGGTGGGGTAGGATAAATTTCTTCTATGCCTGTCTGGAAAAAGGTTTATGATTTAGTAAATAAAACGGCAGCTCTTCCAGAATTTACACGATCTGTAAATCTTTTGGAGATGCAGCACACTTCTATCCAGAAAATTTATAGGGAGGTGAAGGACCAGAAAATATGCAATATATCCCCTGATGATATATTGCATATCTCCAACATTGGTTTTTGGTAGACCGGAACAACTGGTGAAGGGCCTGCATGGGTTCTACATTTGTGTGTTCGGAGTTTAAAGCAGGATTCCAGATATTTTTAGCTAATCAAGGTTTTGTGTGCATAGATTATTCGGTTTAATTTCTCCAATGCCAGTTGCAAATGCAGGTCTAACATTTCAATCCGTACAATTTATGACTTGAAAACTTGCAGGGTTTGTTGAGAAATATATAACAAAGTACAGATCTACAGACTGAAATGCATCAAAATGTAATTGTGTGGAAGGCTGGTGCTGGGAGCACAGACAAAACTATCTCAGAAGTTCCGGGAGAAGGAATTGGTAAGTGGCTGAATGGTACCATGGTTGTCTGAGACTGAGCAGGCCTGTCACCAGACCAAAAATTACATGAGTCTGTACAATTGATGTTCTTCAGTGAAGAGTATCAGCACAACTGAGTTAATAGCTGTTGTGTGTTTCTGTGGTATGCTGACTCCTGTGATTCCGGAGTGTGGTCTGAATGTTGTTGCATCTTCCAAGTGCGGTCTGCATGCTCTCATTATACTCAAATGCGCTCTGCACGCTACCATGTTTTTTCAAGTACAGTTTGCATGCTTCTTTGTTTTTTGTTTTTCCAAATATAATGTTATTGAATTTTCATAAATAGGGCAAGGCCCACGAAATACAATAGTCGTTTTCAACAGTGGAGGTTGCAGCCTCCTAGCAGCATGTCACAGGAAATGGTAATGTACATCAGAACAATCAGTACACACATTGGAGGTTCCGCATATGACATGTGCAGTTATCCCATAGCTACACGGTTCTAGTGTTGCTAAATATTTGCACAGAAGTATTAAAAGTGATGGCAGCCCATGTCCCTAAACTCTAAACAATTATTTACATAAAAAGAGAAAGATAGATGAGTAAATGGTAGCTACAGAAGAAGGGAAAGAACAAAGAGAGAAATACTGAAGGGGGGGGGGGGGGGGGGGGGGGGCATGGTGGTTGGATGCAATTGCATCTATGGCTCAGGGCAGTAGAAATCTTCTATCCTATATTATTTTTTTAGAAGTTCAAGTCCCATAGAGGGCCTTGCCCTCCTCAGTGTATAAATATATTACAGAGATTCCAGGTTTTCTTGTAGGTTTCGTGGCTGTCTTGTGCTGTCCTGGTATATACCCGATGCATGGAAGAGTAAAATGTGTAGTAGGGCTCTCCCGAACGCTGCAGGCTCCAAACATCTATCAATTAGGCTTTGTGCAGTGTCTTGGCTAGCCGTTTGAGCTGGCTCGTGGGATGGACGATTTGCCCGACAAAGTGTCTACCCAAGGGATCAAGGGGGCATTGAAGTCCCCACCGAGGATCAGTTGTCCCTCCCTAAATTCCTGAATCTTCTCTATAGCATATCCCAGAAATGTGGCCTGGTGTTCGTTGGGGGCATATATTGTTGCCAGTGTCACCTGTATGTCACCCAGTAGGCCCTTAAGGAAAACATAACGCCCCACTGGATCCATCATAGAGCTCTGGCATCTCAAGGCATTTTACTGGATAACAGTATAGAGACACCCTTGGACTTGGCATTCGGGATAGTGGAATGGTATGTCACGGGATAATATCTATTTCTCAGAAAGGGGAGTTTGTCATGTTTAAAATGTGTCTCTTGCATAAAAGGCAATGTCTGTGTGGGGCAGTTTCAAGTCATCTAGCAGCATGCGTCTTTTCATAGCGTGTTGGGAGGAGAAGGGGAGGGGGAAAGTTAAAAATCCAAAAATAAGGGGAAGGGGAGTATAGGGGAAAAGAGTAGAAGGAAAGAAAAGAGTAAATCAGCCAATAAAGAATTAATCAGAAAGAACAAGGCCTAGTCTGCATATAGCTCCCGGGAGGCTGTATAGTGCCACCCAGGAGGATATGTTATCCTATCTGGGAGAGGAGTAGGACCAGGCTCAAGAGGTGAGCCCCTAACCATCCCACCCCAACAAATCCTAAAGTGCACAAATATACTTAAACTCAATAAAAAGGTGAAAATTGCAAACATGTGCCTGAGAGTGCGACCACTAGGATTCCAGTCACAGTCCCCCCATTCTGCGCCTGGTTTGTTTTGCTCCAGAATGGGGGGACTGTGACTGGAATCCTAGTGGATTCCAGTCACACCAGCAGCACAGGGCATTATGGCCACTATGGTCCAGAACGGTGTCCAGGATCTTTGGAGTCAGTTCACCTTTTAATTTTTAATGAAAAAGGGAACCCACCTTTTAAGTCAAATATAATCATAAGAGCCTGGCTATCATGTCCCACAGTTTGACCAGGACAATCAGATATCTCCAATGCCTTATAATAAAAAAAGAGACCCAAGGAATGTCACATTTGCTCTTAAACAATCTTTGCAGTGCCTTCAACTGTTACTTGAGGTGCCTGTGGGTATGAATTCACCTGAATAAACAGACTATGGCCCGGATTCACATACAACGGCGCATATTTATGCCGGCGTAGCGTATTGAATATACGCTACGCCGACGCAGCGCAGAGAGGCAAGCACAGTTTTCACAAAGCACTTGCTCCTACTCGCTCTCAAATCTACGCTGGGTTTCCTCTGCGTAAGCCAGCGTAGGTGGAAGTGGGCGTGAGTCATGCTAATGAGGCGTGACCCCATGCAAATGATGGGTCAAGCGCCATAGAAGTATTTAAAACTAATGGGGCATGCGCCGTCCTGTGGCCGCATCCCAGTGCGCATGCTCAGAATCACGTCGAAACATCAGCCAAAGATACGTCAAATCGCTGCCTACGACGTGAACATAATGTACGCCTAGCCATATTCACGTACTACGTAAACAACGTAAAATACGACGGCTCTGTTCCCTGGTCTATACCTTTGCATGAGTTGCGCCTCCTATATGGGGAATAACTTTACGCCGGACGTACGACTTACGCAAACCACGTATATTATGCGCCGGGCGCAACTACGTTCGTGAATCGGCGTATCTCCCTCATTTGCATATGTGCATAGAAAAATCAATGGGAGCGGAAAATGCGCCCAGCGTAAATATGCGCCCACGATACGACGGCGTAGGCAAGTTACGTCGGTCGTAGGAAGCCTATTTTTAGGCGGATCTAAGATTGTGGGCACGGCGCACAGATACGACAGTGCATAGTTACACTTACGCGACGTATCTCGAGATACGTCGGTGTAAGTGCTTTGTGAATCCGGGAAAATATGTGTAGACCTAAAAGGATTCGCTCTCAACTTGTCCTGATAGAAAGAAAACCGACCAACGCGTCGGCTATAAGATGCACTCTGCTAATATGTATTACTCCTGTACCGTCCTCTCCATATGTTACCAGTTACTCACTATTCATCACTTAATAAAACAAAATATTTTATTACAGTTTATTGTATAAAGTGTTTGCAATGATTTCCTTTGATAGCAAGCCAGCTCAGAGTGAGTGGTTACCTAATGGAACCGTAAACATAAAATGTGCTCTGAATTGCCATGAGGCTGACTGTAGAGGAAAGCCGTTTTCCAGGCATAATGACTTTACCTTGCTGGACTTACTCAGATTACTCAAGATTACAAAAAAATGCAAGGAATTGCTGGTCATATTCTGGAATGTTTTTTATTAAATATTTTCCAGAATGCATGCAACACTGAACTCTAGGTATTTTCAGGCAAATCAACAAATCTTCAATCATAGTGACGTACAATATGCCCCATTATCTTTGCGTTTAAGGTCCTTGTTGCTTAGCTACAGGACCTTATCACAAGACAAGGTCTACAAATAGGCTAATTAAATAATGCAGGACATAATGGTCAACAGCAAAGTACAGAAACCCAGTGACAAATCACATTTTTGACTGTTGAGGTCAGATCAGTGAAAGATGATTCTGAAGCACCCTGTACCATAGGTAGGTGCTAGATGTGCAGTATTTAAGGTTCTGTCAGCGCAGGTAAATTTATTTACCAGCCTAATGCTTTGAGCTAGGCCTGTTTGTTTTTGATCTGGGGGCAGGAAGTGGTTAGCGTAGCAGTGAGTGTGACTAACATGTGCTTCAGCTCTTGTGCGCCTCCCCTGCTTTCAGTAAGAATGTTTTGGAAAAGGGGCAGGGCTGAAATTTGGAGTGGCACAGAGTACATGCCAGGAGCCAAACAGGAGCCCTGACCAATCCGCAACTAGGATTGGCAGGGGGCAGGCCTCCTACATATACTCACAGTCAGCCTGCTGGGGAGGAGTTGTCGGCTGGGTGAATTAAAAGATGGAGTGCTAGACTGCGTGTAGGCGATACATCCCCATCTGGTGGGGTGTGGATCCAGCGGAGGATCTCAGGAGCTGGGCGGGAGCCTCTCCTTACACGGTCATGGAGAGGTGTCCTGGAACAGGAGCTGGAGGAGCACTAGGTCTGCATGGTCCAGGTAAATTTTTCAAGAAGGACTCAGGACTGGAGTCAGTGAGTGAGGCACAGGGAAGATCTGGAAGCAGCATGCCAGGGGAGCTGGGTGCAGAGCCAGAGGAGAGACTGTGGGGTTTTGTGTCAAGTCGCTGCAGTCTGAGGACTTGCAAGTCGGGCTTGCTGGGATCACTAGTCCACCATCAACTATGCTTCATTATTCAAGTGTTCAGGGCCATCAAGAAGGGGTACTGCAGGCCTCCGGCCTATTCATAAAAATAAGTTTTAGCTAGGAATTATTCAGAGTGAGGCCTAGCCTATTTAAGATGACTAATGCTGTGACAGGGAAGTGTTGTACAGGAGGTGAAGAGTCCTGGAGGTAGACGTCTGCAAGGAGAGTGCAGAGGCGGGAGACGTTCTGAAGTGAAAAAGTCTGTCAAGATTAGAGTCCACCATTTTTGTTCTGTGTAGATAATGAGTAACCATTTGCCAATGTGAAGCCATATCAGCTCCAGCATTGCAAATGCCAATTGTTCTATGGGCATCCCATATCCCTTTCCCCCAACCAAGTTAAATCCCCCAAATAAAACAAAACAAAGAAAAAGGCTTTTCATTGTCTACAAGTGTGACGTATGGATGTCTGGCAGCAGGATGAATATGCGTGGATGTTGGTAACTAGTGGCAAAACACTGCTACACACCATAATGTGTTATCTTTGATTTATTAAATCGTATACATTTCTTAAAAGTGACAGGGACACCAGGAGTAGCTTTCAGTAACTAAGCATTGCCCAAATAACAGGCTATTCTGATCTGGTAACGCTACAATACTGGTAGTGTTAAAGCTGGTCTGCTTCACCCTGCCTCCCATATATTCAGTATGACATCACTCCCAGCTGTCTTTCATTTATAGGTTCTGCCTTCCCTTTTTTGCAAACCAAATTCCACTGTCCCTTATTCTTCCTCAACTATCCCTCTTTTTGATCTAATGTACAAACCTCTATTAAAAATGCACAATTTAACTACCATACAAGTTGTGGGTTAACCAATATTAACCTTTTATGGTCCATGCAGCTGTCTTCTGCCCATATACTGTATGGTAAAAGATCTCCTTCAAACTGAGTTATAACAAAATGGGCTGCCTTATTGTCCAATAGGAATGTGTGGCAAGCAGTAAAGACAAGCAAGCTTTGACATGGTCAGAAGGATCTGTATTTAGGCCGATTTATACAAGATGCTTTTTTTTCTAATTTCTCTGAACAGTTTACTGTGGAAAAAACAACTTGAAGTGATTCTTTGGTACAGATATTTCTCTCACTTTTCAGCATGCTTTACATCTCTTCACAATTAATAATTACTTAGAATCACGTAACCAGATTTTTTTTTGCATCTGCCAGCACAGGTGCCCTCCCCTCTGTCAACCTAACACTAAGCAAAATCTTATATCTAATACACACTGATCAGCCATAACATTTAGATCACAGACAGGTAAAGTGAATAAAGTTGCAATGGCATCTGAAAGTCTGTGGTATATATTAGTCAGCAAGTAAACATGTTTTCTATGTAGTGGATGTGTTGAACGCAGAAAAAATGGGCATCACAGTTTGAAATGTATGGGGTTGTATAGCCGCAGACCGGTCAGGGTGCCCATGCTGACCACTGTCCAACAATAGGCATGTAAACTTCAAAACTGAACCACGAAGCAATGGAAGAAGGTGGCCAGGTCTGATTATTCATAATTTCTTTTACAGAATGTGGATTGCTGGGTGTGTTGCTTACCTGGGGAAAATGTGGCCCCAGGATTCAGTATGGGAAGAAAGAAAGCAACAGAGGCAATGTGATGCTTTGGACAATGTTCTGCTGAGGAAACTGCTGTGTGAATGCTACTTTGACACGTATCATCTACCTAAACATTGTAGCTAACCAAGTACACCCCTGTGTAAAAACAGTATTCTCTGAGGGTATTTGGCCTATTTTAGCAGGATACTGGACAAATGGTTCAAAAATGGTTTGAGGAACACAATCAGGAACTTGGGGTGTTGACTTGGCTTCCAAATCTCAATCCATTAAGCATCTGTGGGATGTGCTTTATAAGCAAATCCAATACATAAGGGCCACACCTCGCAGCTTACAGGACTTAAGAGAAGTATTGGATTTTTTTATTTTTTTTTGCTGGCTTCACTAATATATCCCCACCCCATTTATGAACTAGTAGAAAAACCAGTAGCAATAAACTTTTATTTTGCCAAATTTCATTGGCTGTTTAATGAACACAGCCCTTTTTCATTAACTTGCTCTAGTTTAAAAAAATTAATTTTATACCCTCCAGGTTATCAGCGGCATGTTGTAACTCAATTACCAACTGGAAGTTCTGCAAATAATGGATGAAAATAAAGCATCTTGACCATATTAACACAACTTTAAAGTATAATTTATTATTTGAAAGATATCAGTGCTGCTTATGAAATGATATGTCGGTACCTACACTTCTCCAGCAGCTGCTAATGTGCTGAACACATGTGAATTGTTATAGACAATGACTTAGCCCAAACTAATTAAATCAATTGTGGCTGGCATAGTTAGAACATCTTAAAAAAATACTGCTCGTAAAAATAATCAAGTTTCAAAGCCGTCATCGTGTGTGCCTGGGATAGAGGGCGTTTTAATTCCAGAAGATTTGTCAGAGTACAATGTGGTGACATAATGCTAGCCGTTAATATTCAGGATAGCAGTTTTATCTGCATTACCTTTCAAAACAGAGCTCCAACAATGAATATGCACTGATTAATAGCCAATAAAATACCCAGAGCTCTGAGACTAGAAAATCATTTCCAGTAGCTTATGAAAAAATGCTGGAATGTAGGCTGTTTTTTCACCTGCTTTCAAAGGAAATTCTTGGCTATTAACCACAAAATCCTCCCTTAAGTCAGTCTACATAACAGGTTAGAAGACAGTGCCAGTTTTAAATTACATCAGTGCAGACTTCAGACCAACAGCGCCACCTAGCAACCAGCTTCCTGCATGCCATGAAAGTGGACACAAAAACTTTTAATAGTCTGGCATTGTTAGGGATATAGAATATTCAATTAGTTTTGATAATATTCAAACATTTTTTTGGACAAGGATTAAACTGCTTCTGATAATAATTAAGGTATGTAATAACAATGGTTTATGGATTACAAAATCGAATCAATTGTTCAAAAAGTAGAAAAAATGTACAGAAAACAAAAACATTAGCATTATATTGTACTTTATTTGTGATCTTGAAATGGTGGCTAGGGAGGCACATGTGAATTGTGGGTTCCATAGATGTTGGCCGCTATGCCTTAAAAAGGTGCTCAATAAGCAAGGAAATGTGGCAGTAACTGCTTGTGTTATATAATGTTATGTAATGTTATTATATGTATTACATCATGTTATAGTCCCCACCAAAACAGCACAAAAACGATTCTTGCCTAGTATACATTTTATACAGTACAGGTGAAACTCGAAAAATTAGAATATCGTGCAAAAGTTCATTTCACTAATGCAACTTAAAAGGTGAAACTAATATATGAAAAAGACTCACTACAGGCAAAGCAAGATAATTCAAGCTGTGATTTGTCATAATTGTGATGATTATGGCTTACAGCTCATGAAAACCCCAAATCCACAATCTCAGAAAATTTGAATATTGTGAAAAGGTGCAATATTCTAGACTCAAAGGCCCAGATTAACAAAGCACTTACGCTGACGTATAACAAGTTACGCCAACGTAAGTGCAAATAAGCGCCGTCGTATCTGCATGCCAGACCCACAAACAGATATGTGCCTAAAAACAGGCTACACCCTGCCAACGTATCTTGCTTACGCCGGCGTAGGGTGGGCGTACATTTAGGCTGGGAGCATGGTGCCGTTCCCATTGATTAGCAATTCAAACATGCAAATGAGGGAAATATGGCGATTCACGAACCTGCGTGCGCCCGACGCAGGCTACGCGGGGTGCGCGTCAGTTGTATGTCCGGCGTAAAGTTATTCCCCATAAAGGAGGTGCAACCCAGCAGCAGACATGCAAAGGTCTGCACCAGGGAACACAAGCTGGCGTATTTTACGTTGGACGTGTGGCTGGCTGGGCGTAGGTTACGTTCACGCCGTACGCAGTGATCCGGCGTAGTTTAGGCAGTTGTTACAACGTGGTTGTGAGCAGGCGCAGGGGGATGCGTCCACGTGACGGCGCATGCGCAGTTCGTGATACATATCTTTCTGGCGCTCGGCCCATCATTTGCATGGGGTCATGCCTCATTTGCATGGGTCACGCCCACTTCCACCTACGCCGGCCTGCGCCCTCGAAAACCTACGCCACGCTGACGCAGCGTTGGGAACAATAGCTTGCTGAATGCAATGCTTGCCTCTCTGCGCTACGTTAGCGCGGCGTACAGCGTTTGCGCTACGGCGACGTAATGTGCGCCCACACTGTGAATCTGGGCCAATGTGCCCTGCTCTAATCAGCTTATTAAGCCATAACACCTGCAAAGGGTTCCTGAGCCTTTAAATGGTCTCTTAGGCCCCATTCACACTGGGCATGGGCTAATACCGCCGGCAATTGCCGGCCATATTATCGCGGTTTCCCATTGATTTCAACAGTAAGGAGCGGTATAGGAGCGGTAAACACCCCGCTCCTATACCGCTCCAAAGATGCTGCTTGCAGGAGATTTTTTTTCCTCCTGCCAGTGCATTGCCTCAGTGTGAAAGCCCTCGGGCTTTCACATTGAGAATACTGGGACAGGATTATTTCAGGCGTTATTTATGCGCTATTTTTAGCGCTAAAACGCCTAAAATACGCCTCAGAGTGAAAGGGGCCTTAGTCTGGATAAGTAGAATCACAATCCTGGGAAAGACTGCTGACGTGACAGTTGTGCAGAAAACCATCACTGACACCCTCCATAAGGAGGGAAAGCCTCAAAAGGTAACTGGAAAAGAAGTTGGATGTGCTGTATCATAGCACATTAATAGAAAGTTATGTGGAAGGAAAACGTGTGGAAGAAAAAGGTGCACAAGCAGCAGAGATGACCGCAGCCTGGAGAGGATTGTCAGGAAAAGGACATTCAAAAGTGTTGCGGACCGAGGCTGGAGTCAGTGCATCAAGAGCCACAGACGGATCCTGGACATGGGCTTCAAATGTTGTATTCCTCTTGTCAAGCCACTCCTGAACAAACAACGTCAGAAGCGTCTTACCAGAGCTAAAGAAAAACAAACCTGGTGTGTTGCTCAGTGGTCTAAAGTCCTCTTTTCTGATGAGAGCATATTTTGCATCTCATTTGGAAACCAAGGACCCAGAGTATGGAGGAAGAATGGAGAGGCACACACTGCAAGATGCTTGAAGTCCAGTGTGAAGTTTCCACAGTCTGTGTTGACTTGGGCAGCCATGTCATCTGCTGGTGTTGGTCCACTGTGCTTCATTAAGTCCAGGGTCAACGCAGCCATCTACCAGAAGGTTTTGGAGCACTTCATGCTTCCTTGCGCAGATGAGCTCTATGGGGATGCGGACTTCATTTTCCAGCAGGACTTGGCACCTGCCCACACTGCCAAAAGCACCAAAACCTGGTTCAATGACCGTGGGATTACTGTGCTTGATTGGCTAGCAAACTCGCCTGACCTGAACCCCATAGAGAATCTATGGGGCATTGCCAAGAGAAAGATGAGAGACGTGAGAACGAACAATGCAGAAGAGCTGAAGGCCGCTATTGAAGCATCCTGGTCTTCCATAACACCTCAGCAGTGCCACAGGCTGATGGCTTTCATGCCACACTGCATTGAGGCAGTAATTGCTGCAAAAGGTGTCCATATCAAGTACTGAGTACATATGCATGCTTATACTTTTCAGAGGTCCGATATTGATCTATGTACAATCCTTGTTTTATTGATTGCATGTAATATTCAAATTTTCTGAGATTGTAGAAAAGGCCAAGTAACACATCAGACAGGTCAGGGATAGAGTTGTGGAGAAGTCAAAAGCAAGGTTAGGTTATAAAAAAAAAACAAGCTTTGAACATCTCACAGAGCAGTGTTCAATCCATCATCCAAAAATGGAAAGAGCATGGCACAACTGCAAACCTACCAAGACATGGCCGTCCACCTAAACTGACAGGCCGGGCAAGGAGAGCATTACTCAGAGAAGCAGCCAAGAGGTCCATGGTAACTCTGGAGGAGCTGCAGAGATCCACAGCTCAGGTGGGAGAATCTGTCCACAGCATAACCATTAGTCGTGCACTCCACAAATCTGGCCTTTATGGTAGAGTGGCAAGAAAGCCTTAGTTGAAAGAAAGCCAAAAGAAGTCCTGTTTGCAGTTTGCGAGAAGCCATGTGGGGGACACAGCAAACATGTGGAAGAAGGTGCTCTGGTCAGATGAGACAAAAATGTAGCTTTTTGACCTAAAAGCAAAAAGCTATGTGTGGCGGAAAACTAACACTGCACATCACCCTGAACACACCATCCCCACTGTGAAACATGAGGAATATCTGTCCTATTTTCAGCAAGATCATCCTCCTGGTTAGGCCTATCAGGCTGTCTGACCTGATCCTTTAAGGACTGGCCGACTCCAATTGCTGCAACAGCTGGTTGAATAGCTGAACTGGCCAAAGAAAAGGAAGCCTTTAATAATGACTCCAGTTTCTTGTCAACAGGGTCTTTCAAGCCCTGTGTGTTATCCACTGAACAAGTTAAGCTCTTGTTTAAGTAAGAGACTGCCGCATCTACGGCTGGCGTGCTCCACTTCTTAGAAAACGTTTCCCTCCATGGGATATAAAAGGAAAAACCTCTTAAGAGGAACAACAATCCTGTCAGGATGTTCCCAATCAGCAGACACCGCCTGTTCCAACAGCAGGTGCAGGGGGAAAGCCTGTGTGGCCTGAGGAGGCTTCAGGGACCCCAAAGAGGACAAGGGAGGCTCAGAAACCTCTGCATGAGGTAACTTAAAGGCATTACGAACCATCTCGGTAAGAGTCTGGATCAAAAGCCTCTGTGACTGAGAGGCCGATACCAAATGGACATCTTCTGGCCCAGATTCCTCAGAAGCAGACTCATCTGCCAGGCCCGCCACAGAATCCTTGGCATTTAGTCCCCTGGAAGAGCCACATGTAAGCCACTCTCCGCTTTAATAAGATTGTCCATCCACAAAAAGACAAGACTGCAAAAGACACTAAGAAAGCTTACTCTTTCCAACGGTCAGCCCAAAACTCCCCTCTGCGGTCACCGCTACACAGTTGTTCAGCCTTAGCTAGATTGACAGATTGTTACACATGGGGTACTCCACTATAAATAATTAAGGGGGGATTTCATTTACTCGTCCAAGCGCAGGGCAAACTTAGAAACCAAGAGCCCAATCTTCACCCATCACGGCGGGTTCCTGTCACTTGAGGACCTTCAAGGACTGGGTACCATTTTCATGTTTTAAGGTCCACTCCCTTGGACCTGTACAGCACCCTGCAGGAATTCCTTAGCTCTGTGGTGTCCAGGATTCCACCACGCGGGGTCCATCGGCCGGAGGTCGCATTATAGGCAAAACTCGGGTACCATCTATCTCAGCATATAAGCCTGTTTCAAATGGATCCTATCAGTCAATCCCTTGATTCATCTTAGAACCATGCTGGGACTTCAAAACCTGGAGCTCAGAGAGATCAAACAAACGTGCCCATTCACCTTGCAGACACTGGCAAAAATAAACTGAAGGACTTCCTGTATGAGAGGGGTTATATAGGGGACCTCTTCCTGTCTAAAGACCTTTGGTCTACCAGCATCCATTTACCTGGAGATGAGGTATAACCCAATAAGTAAGGAATAATAGCCTCGCTCTGTGTTCCGTGATTTAAGATAAATAAATTAAGATTTTTGTACTCATTGTGAAATTTATTTTCTCTGCACAAAGAAGATCAGTAGATCTATAGTTCCATCTGCAGAAGTAGGGCCCTAGGTACAACACATAAAAACCACCTGGGGTGATCCCTGCGGGTGGTCAATCCTACATCTGCTAACAGTAGTGTGCAGTAATGATTTTAAACTTAAACTGACAACAACCAACATAGCTACAACAGGTACTGTGTCCTTAAATGATTAGTGGATACCGACCATGGGATGGCACAAAGTATCTACAGATGGAAGGATACCTATCTGGGTAAACAGTAAACAATCTGGTGTTAACGGTGACAAGTCAAAATAAAATAAAGATCTTCACCAGCACACATTGGTATAGTGATAGTCCGGTCCTTTATTCACATAAAGTAGCAGGCATCACAGGGTGACATTTTGGGACCTCACGGGATCCCGAAAAGTTCAGAAACGTCGGAACTGTGATGCCAGTTACTTTATTTGAATATATGACAAGATTATTACTAACCAAGGTGTCTGGTGCGAATCCTTATTTTACTGGGATTGTATGGTGATGCCTTCCAGCAATTCACTACAGCAGCCTACAAAACTGGGCAAGCCTGTAAGAAGTGTGATGGATGCAATACCACTTAAGGTGACAACACAAGATGATCACACTGCAAAAACTCCACCTTCCTAAAGAGAGAAATCAAGGTGATGTCACAAGTATTCTAAAAAGGGGTCATTTGTAAGACCAAAGCCACTAAATTCATATCACACAGAGTCATTTGGGGGGAGGGTCATATCAGTGGGACAACATGTGTCTCTTCTTTAAATGAAAATCTCCAAGAAGCTGGCCACTGAATAAACTCACAGACAGATCTACACCAAGTGAAAAAGACCCTCCACATAGAGTATTCAATTCTACAAGTAGTATGCTACAAGTAGCACTCTTGCCGTTTTCCTGACCCACCCTCCCTTCCCTTTCTTGCTTCCCTTTTTCCTTCCTCCTCCTTCTTTTTCTCTGTTCTATGCTAATAATATATGTTGTCTTTTCTTACATTTTATTAGGAATGTTCTATTTCTTACATTGGTCTATATGGCCAAACTACTTTATAATACATATATCCTCATTCGAACTCACTTAATGTTTAAAATATGTTTGTTTTTTGTTTTTGTCTCTCATTTTTCTTTTCATGATTAATAAGCAATAATTATTAATATCTGTACATCTGTATTATTACAACATTAATTGTAAGTGTTATGTTTTCTAAAATTCTCAATAAAAATATTGAAACACAAGTAGTAGCATTAAGTAGTAGCAATAAGTGTCATGAGCATTATTGGAATCAAAGCCTCCCAATAAACCTTCAGCTCCTGGCTCTCAACAGCCAGGACATTGTCAGCGACAGTTAAGCAAGGTGGAACATGGGTCCTTGAGACAGAAGATCTGGATGAAAAGGCATTCACCAATAGGGTGCCTGAGACTAGTTGATTTACGTCTGCGTACCAAGCCCTGCAATGCCAGTCTGGAGCTACCATAATGACTCTTTTACCTTGATCATGCAAGGATCTTTGGAAGTGGAACTGCGTAAACAAAACTGTACTGATCTCACGGCACTACCAGAGCACCCCTTGCATCCACCCACAAATTCTGTCCTGGCCACAAACTGATCCACCTCACAACTGAACCAAGACACTAGGAGACCCACATCGGGCATCCCACAATGCAGATAAAGAAGGTGAAAGACTTCTCCCCAATCAAATGAGCTGCCAATTATCCACACCTAGAACATAGACTGCAGAGAGACCAGTACGTGCTCTTCCTTCAAAACAAAGAAAGTAAGAGACCCTCAATGAGGCAACCATGTGACCAAATGAGTGGGCTAGTACAGAAGATATAGATAAATCGCAATGTTGTGGATTGTATGGATCTGTAGTTGTCTGCGACTCCTCAGGATGGATGCCGGAGGAGTAGCAGTTACATCTGGCATCAGTCATCATCACTCTCCAGTGAAGTAGGAAGAAAACTTTCCCAGCATTGGGACTGCAACCACCACACTAATGAAGCCCTCACCATCTGATTCACTTGAATCTTTGTCCACTGATAAGAGAAAGTTTGTTACTGAATGGTCCATCTGGAGAAATGTCAGCCATCCGCATACCGGAAGCAGTGTGGCTGCTTTATGGGGGTGCTAGACTAATTTGTCTCTCTGCTCAGTCCACCCCATAAGACTGGTGCTACAGTAACAGTGTAGCGCAAGCCTGCGGGGACTCTTTCTGCGCTGCCCCCCCACAAAGTGCTGCCCTAGGCCTGGGCCTTGTTGGCCTTGTTCAGGATACAACGTTGCCCCATTGGAAGATTTCCCCTCTATTACTTTTCTGGGGACAACCAGATTTTCTTTTACTTTCAATGATAATGGTAAACTGGACAAATAGAGAGGGTGCACAGACAGCAATAAAAACCGACGGGTGTTTTCATCCATCTCCACGCTATCCAAAACTAAAAAAAAGTTTTGCCTTTAGTTATAGTTTAAATGGGTAGTGGAATGCAAAATGTTTGGAAACCAAAAAAGGACACTGCCACTCATTGTGTAAGAAGTATTGTATTTATTGGCGTATAACACTCACTTTTTCACCCTGCAAATCGGTTGCAAATATTTTGTGCGTGTTATACGCCGATACTGCAATTTGGGCTACCTCGGAGAGAACAGGGAGGGGGCGGGAGAAGCGCCGTCAGATTACATACAGCGAGCATCTCCTGTTTACTCAGCCTCTGGATGGAAAGTCCAGTCTCCTGGGCCGGCATTGGACCAGTGTTCTGTCTATCATAGAAGCTGGTTCAGGAGGCGGGACTGTGAATTAAAGAGAGCGCTGAGTAAACAGGAGATTCTCGCTGTATGCAAGTCTGACTCATTTCTACCCCCTCCCTGAAATGGGCATTGATCAGACTGCATTCATGGCCATGGGGAGGCTGCAGATGGGCATTAATCAAGCTGCATTGATGGCCAATTGTTAGGCTACAGATAGGCATTGATTAAGCTTCACTTATGGGCAATTGTGAGGCTGTAGATGGGCAGTGATCAAGCTGCATTGATGGGAAATTGTGAAGCTGCAGATGGGCATTGATCAAGCTGCATTGATGGGAAATTGTGAATCTGCAGATGGGCATTGATCAAGCTGCATTGATGGGCATTGACCCTTATTTTGCTTCAAAGTTCTGTATTTAAAAAAAAAAATTTCCCTGAAACCTCCCTCTTAAAATGAAGGTGCGTGTTATACGCCTGTGCATAAAATATGTCGATAAATACGGTAATCAAAAAAGGCATGGTATTGGAAAACCTTGGTAGAGGGACAAGGTTTGTGGGTACCAAAAGGTACCACCAGGGGCTCCCTACAGGTACTAGGAGAATTCTTAATCTTATGGATTTACTGAGGACGGAGACCAGTACATTTTCAAATATGGGTGTAGAACAAGGCCCACTCAATACATGAAACAAAGCCATCAATGGAAAAACATTAAGGGACAGAGGAGTGCATGGAACTCCAGCAGTATCTGATGCAGAACCTCACATTGTGGAGGATGATTTTGATATGGTGGAGCCCAGTCATGGGGACATCCAAACAGTAAATGTGTGCAGGAGGGGGAGATCCCAGATGTAAACTTATCACCCCAAGTACCCCAGTAAAGGTCAATTTTCCCACCAGTGACCACAGGTGCATGCAGCCAGCAGTGTGCCCAGAGCTTGAAATATCACTTCCATTCATGAGCCTTCCACCACCCCAACACGCAAACAGCACCCACAGCAAGCTAAGACAAACAATAAGCTCAAACAAGCCCATGGTAAAACAGTGGTTATGGCCTCCAGCTCTGGCCGTGGGTAGTCTGCAAAGCCGTTGGCTAAAGCATAATTGTAATTTACCCCCCAGTCTGTTTTTCCTGTATTTAATTTTGCTGGCAAAGCCACACAGGGAGGGATTGACCGCTATCCTCTCCGGAATATTTCCCAGTGATTAATAATATAGTGTCATACTGTAGTGAGCCCACACGTGCCACATCTATGGTAGGTGCACAACTCCACTCTACACTAACAAAATTGGTTACATACCACTCGGGAAGTGTAGGGGGGGGGGGGGAGATATCCCCTGAATGACCTGCCATGTAGGAGTGCAGAGCTGTCGCAGCCAAACGCACTGGCGTGAGAAACTACATGCACTCGAAAGAGGTCTGGATGAACTAAAGAATATTCCAATATTACCAAAATGACTATTCAACCTCCAACAAAATGTCCAGAGTCACCAGTACTCAAACTTACAAATCACAAAAAAACCTGCTTTTTGGACTTCCATGGACTGCATATGTCCATACTACAAAAGTCATGAGATTGGAATAGCAGGTTTTGCTTTGCCGCTTCAAAAGGAATCAGTCCTTGCTTACAGCCAAAGTTAGAGCTTTATTTTACCAGATGTGTATTGATGAGAAACTACATGCTAGTTCTATTTAAATTGTTTATGGACACTATTAAGGTTATTATTATTGGTGTCCCCTTTGTTGCCTTATAAGTTTATGTGAAATCTCCATTAACAGCTGTAAAATATTGTTATTATGAATATATTTCATTTAGCGTTGAATCAATGTGGGTGTGTAATATAGCTTCCCAGAAGTCCCTGTTATACAGACGATTCAGTGCCCAAGCTTGTGTATCTAAACAATGGGACCCAAACCTCTTTGTTCTACAAAAATTCACGTTAAAGGATCCCTCGTTTACATATGCAATGAAGGTGGCCAGCTCGTCATCAATACTAACTTCCCTGAAACGGTCATGTACCTACAAGTTAAATCTCTTGCTCAAAATAGTCTGTGCCAAGGATTTGCATTAAAGGGGGCTGACTTATGCAAAGTATAGGGATTGGAGATTTAGCCAATCCTTAACCAGGAATAGGGTGGCCCACCAATCAGAGCCACGCCATGCCAACCAATGAGGCACCGGACTTTAATGATATACACAGACTAGATGGGAGGGGAGACAACACTCTCTGGTAGATCAGTCACCAGAATGGAACCTTTGTGGACAGTCGCATGGTAACTATGGAATATCTGTCTTGTACTTACAGCTAATTGTTTGTCTTATGCATTTTCTGTCCTGCTCTTTGTAGATGAATGTTTTGAGCATTATACTCTGTGGGCCAGATTCACAAAGCACTTACGCCGACTTAATTGGAGATGCGCGGCGTAATTGAAAAATGCGCCGCACGGATCTTTGCGCCGTATCCTCAAAATGAGATACGCCTGAAATCCATTTTTTTCCGTCCTACCTAAAAAAAATTACACCGGCGCTTCTTTGAGCGCAAAATACGCTAGACACACCGCTGTTTTGATAGGCAAAGATGCAAATGAGGGAGAGAAGGCGATCCACAAAATTAAGTGTGTGCGGCGTAGATTACGCCCTGTGCGCATCTGCTAGTTTCATGGTGTAAAATTACACTTTATAAAAGGTGCCCTAACTTTACACCTGCCGTGTAAATGTCAGCTAAAGCAACACCATTAAGGAAGAGCTGAGCACACACACTTGCAGGACAACAATCTGTATGCCAACATGCCAGGGGTATCCATGCTCATAACTATACTAGTGACTTTAGTAACCAAGGGTACCCCCTCTTCTGAGGGCACAGCAGTCAGGAGATGCCTCGCAAAATGCATCTTTGCACAGTAAACACACACATTAATCATGTCACAATGAGAATGCATGCATGCACACCCACTGTGGTCCCTAGCACAGACACATCACATGCACATCAAAGTACCCCCAATGGTACTTGGGAGCAGTAACGCCACGCCACGGCTCCAATTATGTCACTGTGCATTCATACACCTTTCACACGGACCTGGGATCACTTCTCCCTGGTCCTGGGGATCCCTACTCCACCAAAACTAAGGGTGACACCCCTTATTTAATTAGGAATGCCACCCCCACATTCATACATCATTCACACACATAAAACAAATCATAAGTACAGTATAATAAAAAAAAAAAAAGTACCCCAAAACTTTACGGCGGCGTGAGCTACGCCTGGGCCGACCACGGGCACGGCCACGGCCAACCAGGGGAGACTCCTGGGGGGGGTGAAGCAGAGGAAGGAGGAGCCTCCCCTGGTGACTGTCCTCCTGCTGGCCTGCCCTCCAAGGCCACTGCAATTCTGTTCAGATCCAGAGTGAGGGCAGCCGTATTGGCCTGGACAGCCCGGGTGTTGTCCTGGACAGCCTGGGTCAGGGCACTCACCTCCTGGGCCACGCCTGTTGTGGCGGTCTGCAGGTCACAACTGCATGTGATGACCGCCAAGGAGTTTGTGGCCACATCAGTGAGTGACTCCTTAATTTAACCCAGGCTGTCCTCTATCTGGGTCAGAGTCTGGTTGATCTGACCCAGATGGCGGGTCTGCCGGGCATTGTCCCTCTGCAGATTGGCCGGCAGACACTCGGCCACCCCCCTGGTCTTATGGGTAGCCTTCCTGCCTGCAGCTGAGTCTTGTGGCCTGGGAGGAGGGGAGAGAGAGACCCTTGTGGGGGGTGGCCTGTTGGGGGAGGAGTGGGAGGGGCTACCCCTGATGGTGGCCTGACTGCTGCCAGCCTCAGGGGGAACCACATCCGAAGCCAAAAGGATTTCCCTGGCAATCTCCATATCTTCATCCTCATCCTCCCCCCCCTCATCCTCCCCCCCTCAACCTCCTCCTGAGGTGAGGTGTGGCCACTCCCCTCCCCTGGGGACTCCTGACATTCTTGGGGCTCTTCTGCAGCCTGTTGTCCTGGGGGTGGTGCAGCCTGGCCTGATGGCCCAGCAACCTCCTGGCCTGATGGCCCAGCAATCTCCTGGCCATCTGTGGAGGACACAAAACATTCACAGGTTGGAGGATCCACACACTTGGCACATATTCCCTTCCCCCACCTACACATGCTACTCACCAGATAGGAAAACCAAAAAATTACCTGGCCTCACAGGAGCATCAGATTCAAAGCCAGGCAGGCCAACCACCTGCTGGCTATGGAAGCACCGGGCTCCAGTGCCCGTGGCATGGGCACTTATCTTGGCCATCTTGTCCCGGACCAGGCTCCTAAAATCGTTGATCTTCTTCAGAATCCCACTGGGGGTCCTCGTCTCCCCCCCCCGCATTGATCTGATCAGTAATTCGCTTAATGATCTCCTTCTTCCTGGCCGGGTGGTGTCCCGGCTCTCAGGTCCATGCAAATAACGCCCGAAATGGGTGATGGCCCTAGCAAGTATCTGCTTTTCTCTGATTGAAAAATTCAGCTTCCTGCGCTTCGGTGCCATAACACCCAACACTCATCACCAACAAAAAACAAACACAACAAACAAACACAAATACTCACAGAACAAACAGACACAGATACTCACTAACCCCACCTTACGCCTCGGGATTTAAGTTACGCTGGCGCAAATTCGGGCGCAAATGCGCTGTGGATACGGCACTTACGACACAAAATTAAGGCGCCGTAACTTAAATGACATACGTTTGGACTAACTTAATTTGCGCCGCTCTACGTGAATCTGGCCCCGTATTCCTTCATGTAATCCTTGATTTTTACCCTTTTCCTGTACAATAGATAGATTGCTGTGTATTAGTTTAGGCCTCCTTACTATTTACCAATACTTTTTTGTAATTGTGTTAAAGCTTTCACACATGGTCAAAGAACTCATTAACCCCAATCATATCTGAGAGATATTAAATCTGAAATATAACTTACAGGTAACACTTTGAAGTAGGTATGCTGGTAACAATGGTAACTGATTTGGATGTTCACTTGAATAAAGCAGGTTTTCCAAGGGCTATCTTTTTTTTTCTATTTATTTTTGTTCATCTAATTGTATGACTTTTTTTGTAAGAACACATTCAGTCCGTGAAAGACCAAAAATCAGTTTGTTTTGTGATTTATAACTACAACAATTTATATACATCTAGCTGCTGTTAATTGGAAAAAAAATCTGTTTCTCTGTGTAACTTGGCATACTACTCCTGCAGGTGTCACTATGACCCAGTGCTCAAAATATACCGATCTTCGCTATGTCCTTCAATGAAGGGAAGAGAAAATAGATTTAGAGTTACATGCATTTAAAAAAAAAACCTGATAGAGAGGTACAAATACATGACCTTCTTTTAAACATGATAGTTGCCTTTCTGTGTGTATCAGACATCAATTACTGTGTAGATTAGGCCACTTTAGACCTACTGTGCCAAAACCTGGTATGTCCCTTATTGCAGATATCATGTCCTGAGCTACTAGCCAGGCCTCAAGGGTTACTCGCCACCAGTTGCCCCGCCCAACCCCTACCCCTAATTCTGCCCCTAAAGACGCCCTCATAAATTATCTCATGAAATTACACTTAAATGTTTTATGCAGAATTTAGTTATAAAAATATTAACAACTTTATCCGTGTCCACCAATGCAGCCTGTGTCCCCCCCGTCCCCCCGCAGTGCAGCCTGTGTAAAAATGCCCCAGGGTTAGGAGTCAGTAAGTGGAAAAATGCCCTAGAGATAAGGGTCAGTAAGAGAAAAAAAATGCTCCAACGTTCGGAGTCAGTAAGAGGGAAAATGCCCCAGAGATAAAGGTCAGTAAGGTCCCGCCCAGTGCAGCCAACCTGTGCAGGGAAGGAGCCGCAGCCAGGTTGATCAGAGTGCGGGGAACATAATAGCTTTCATTTCAATAGCTTTGTGTTTCCCACCGTGCGCTGTCATATACAGCCCCTTCACTTTTTCCAGGCACTTTGATAGACAGATCGCACGTCCAATCCTGCCAGGCTGCCGGCGGTGCTCACCATCCCTCTCCAAGGCAGCCCACGCTTGCCAGCCCTCAAAATTCACTTGCAAAATGTGAGCAGGCGAGTGGAATTTTTGAGGGCTGCCTTATTGGTCAATCCAGACAGATACTGCTCTCATATTAAGTGATGTGCATTCCTGATATTATCACCAGGTATTTGGCACAGCTGGTATATATATATGGATCAGTCAGATTTAAAAATCATCATGGCTGTCCAAATTTGTTACAGGCTAGGCTACCATAGAGCAGATGGATTGGCCAGTGACGGCTGGTGTTTTTTGTGGGGGGCATCAAACAATGCACCCACAGCTAGTGGGTCGGTCGGGTCAAACGCATCACCTGTGTGTCCCCCCAATGTCGGTCAGTCAGCTCCACTCTTATCCCATCAAACAGGCAGCGCTCAACTGGCGGTTGCTTCTCGCATGTCTCCTCACGGCAGCCGTGCGCCTCGAGCCCACCCTTTTTGAAGCCTATTAGAGCCTCTGGCTCTAATCACATGCTTAAAAAAAAAACATTGGAATACATGCGTCCGGCACCCCGCATGTAGATTAGGGGGCCGGCGCCCATGCACCCTTAATGGATGGGCCTCCACTGGGACTGGCCATCACAACTTTTTTCTCCTTCTTAGCAACTTTGACCGTGCTTACATTGCCTACTGGATAATCACTGCTAATCCAGTCTATATGGCAAAAGCAAGCAAAGTATCTGGCTATTGACAATAACTTCTATACAGCCATGTAAATATAATACATGACCTTATCATAAATGCCATTTGGTTTTCACTGTGCAGATTTTTGTTAAAACAGCCCCCTAAGCTTCAAATTACTTCACAAAGAAACTTCTGACAATGGAAATGTTTAATGAGCCAAACAAGCCCTGCAGACAGTGGACGGATTTCTGAATGTGCTGGTGTTTAACTAGCTCTTTAGGGGGAAGGGAGACTGATCATTCGCTATTGCTGTATCTACATCTGGTTTTCTGATGGCCGACACACCAGGCCTTTGTTATGTGCCACACAATGAAGAGCACAGGATTCCAGGTATAGTAAAATAACATGGGAAAAGAGTGCAGTGTGCAAAGAAGCATTGTTTCTATATAAAACCTTGTCGGACCTTTTTTTGTAGTAGATGTGCAGAAGTCGGACAGCAAATGAACAGTACACAAACTTTTAGGGCCAATTAACACTGCAACGCAGAGCAGCAGGAGTGATTCACCGCTCTGGCCACTCTGCGTTTCACGGCTGTGCTATGGGGGGGGTGTGGTGCGCAATTCAACACACTGCTCAGTTATTTTGTTTTTGTACATACAAGTCATTCACTGCAGTGTCCGGCAGCGTCATTGCAGTGCGATTGGGACTGGTGCGCTGCATTACAATGCAGCATGTCTGCATTTTATCTCAACACGCTGCAGCGCAATGCTAGGCTGCATTGCAGTGTGAATGGTACACAATTGTTTCCTGTGTGTCCCTTTGGTGACAGACATTTCATAGTGTGGTAAAATGTTTGTCACTGTACGTAATTTGAATTGGCCCTTAAAAAAGGAAACTATCACAGTTTTCCCTTATTAAAAAAAAGATTTATAACATTTATTGCAGGACAAATGAGTCCCAGATTACTGTGGATTTTCAGGTACATTGTTGGCTTTCGAGCATGCTGTCTCTTATTGAAACCGTGAACAAGTTGTCTGTTGAGGGGTTACATCTCAGAATAATTTACTTTTGTGTGAATTTCAGCTTTAGCTACTGAGGTCGGTATAAGATAAGCTTTTTACAACAGATGGCAAGAAGCAGCAGGAAAAATATGAAAAGTAGCGGAGACTGCCACCTGCCCCATGACTGATAAATATTCCATATGATGGTATTAGATAAGGTTTTTTGCCCGTGCTAATCAAAATAAAGAAAGAAAAGATACATAAAAAACACTACGCAACCCCTTTTATATGAAAATTTGTATTAATTTATTTGAAAGGATAAGTTCATCTTTGGGAACATGTTACATGTCACACCCCTTTTTAGGGTTGAACATGTTCCCAATGTAACATTGGTGACATTCATGTTACCATCCCTTTAAAAGGCAGTAAAAACCTTCCTACCTGCACCTTCATTTGCATACGATGTGCATTGATCATGTAGTTTCATGGTGTTTTTGTTGGCCTGTACACAGCCTATAGCAGAGTAAATCTTCACATTGCTGTGTCAGAAGATTCTGTTTGTGTTCAAACATGAGGCATGATGTGTGGCCCTATACATGTTAATGCATGACGTCTTTTTGCTATGTGGTTTTCTATTAAGACCCCCCCAAGCTCTTTATCAGCTGTAGTAAAAAGCCAGTTGGCTCAAGCTTAGAAAATCTAGTAATCTACACATATGTGAAGAGTTGGAGCAGTTCTTATCAGATGGCTCTATCTGAGGTTTCAAACAGACAAAGCAAGTCTGAAAGCAGGGTGCATATGCTGTTTTGGGCTCTGGGAATCCTTTGTCCTCCAACCTGCAATAAAAGTATTTATACATATAACAAAAAAAAAAACGCATACTAAATATCAGTTCAAAAGCATAAAAAAATAAAACTGACCCAAAACCACTATAGTTTCCCCTGAACGGAAGTATTTCAAACTCAAAATAAACAGAGGGTGAAGCCAAGTTAAATAACTCCATACGGGGCTACTAAAGGCTGTACCTGCCTAGATGCAGAACATAGCTGATGGACAATATAATTTAAACACAAAGTTGAAGAAATGTTTCACTATATCTTTTTACACTCATCACAAACAATCCAAGAACGGAATCCCCTTGTAATTGGTCATTCTATTCAGATTCTGTTTGTGTGAAAGGGTCATGTTAACCACCAATGAATGACCTCTAACTCACAGGAGAACAATGCAGGTTAAGCTTTAAATTCCAGATCTAGACTCAGCAGAGCCACACAGCTCATACAGCAGATGAGAATTGCCAGATACCTGCTAATACACATCATCTACAAAAATACCATTTAGATTCCCATGCCACAAAAGGAAAGAATTGTAACTGCAGGGATCACTTCAGCGGCATGTGGTTTTACTAATTTAATTGCTTCAGCTATTTATTACTGATTCACAGGAAGGAAATGTTTGTAGTTATTCAGCTTTACTGAAACTGGTAGACAACTCTGATCTGGATTCAAAATAAAATGTATATAAAAGTGTCTATATGGGTGCATTTTTTTTTCTTAGGTACACAAAGGACAGACAAGCTTAGAGATATTTAGGCTTGGCAAACTATAATCAACTTTCAAGGGGATTGTGTGGATGAAGGATGGACATGTGATTTTTTTTGCTTGAAAGTACTGTATACTATAATGGTTTAGGTCAATTGTATTTGTTTATTTTTTTTGTTTTAATCAACACTCTGGGCACAAAAAAAAAACTATTTCTTTCTAGACTTTTTTCTACATTAAAGAGGAAGTAAACTCGTTTTTGTTTTTCCTGCAAAAAAAATACCCTGCAAGAGAAATGCATAATGAGCTAGTATGCATAGCATACTAGCTCATTAAGTGGCACTTACCCGAGATCGAAGCCCCGGAAGCGCTCCTCGTTCCTTTCCGCCGTCATGTTGCCTATGAGTCTCTTCCGTGTATCGCCGCTCCGGGGCTGTGACTGGCCGGAGCGGCGATGACGTCACTCCCGAGCATGCGCGCGGGACCGGCATAATCCCAGCACTAACCCATTCAAGACCCAGCCCGCTCAGTGCACCTGCGCCGTAGACATCGGTGCAGTCTTTTCTGCAAATATCTCCTTGTAGGTTAAGGAGATATTTCTTGCACCTACAGGTAAGCCTTAATCTAGGCTTACTTGTAGGTGCAAGTTGTCAGCGTGGGTTTACAAACACTTTAAGCAGGTCTTCTTGTTTATATGCATGATGCAGGGGAATAAGTATGCTTAGGTGCATAGTTGCCAACATTGTGGAAAAAAAAAAAAGTCTTAATATAATTAGGGGGCAGGGCATTCGTCTGTAGGTGTGACATAGTGTGGGGGCAAAAATGTGGCGTGCAGGGCAAAAAAATTGCCGTTTACGCTAATTATTAGGCGTGGCTTAAAGGGGCGTGACTCAAAGGGGTGTGGTTAGAATCTGACATGAACGAGGGATAGAGGGGAGAAAAAAACGGAGAAAGCGAGCAAAAGAAAGAGGGATGGAGGGACAGCAGGCCCATATCCTACAACACAATGTGTGAAATATGAAATGTGAAATATCTGTATTCCAGAAAATTTAACAATCAGCAGAAAAAGATACTCCAAACACCTGGTGTTAACGATTCAATCATCCCGGCACCATGGCTGTTATGGTGTTAGGATGATTGAAGCGCATTAAGGCCGAATCAATGGAAGTCCTAAGTGTGTCACTTGCCACATCACCTGCCATCAGATGCCATTGGGTGTCCCCAGCTGAGCCCCTCCATACACCAGGCAATCCCAGTGGAGTCCCTCTTACACCAGGTATCCCCAGTAGAGTTCCTCTTTATATCAGGCATTCCCAGTGGAGTCCCCCTTACATCAGATGTCCCCAGTGGAGTCCCTTACATCAGGTGTCCCCAGTAGAGTCCCTCCTTACATCAGGTGCCCCCAGTAGAGTCCCTCCTTACATCAGGTGCCCCCAGTAGAGTCCCTCCTTACATCAGGTGCCCCCAGTAGAGTCCCTCCTTACATTGGGCATTCCCAGCGGAGTCCCTCCTTACGTTAGGCATTCCCAGCGGAGTCCCACCTTACACCAGGCAATCCCAGTAGAATCCCTCCTTACAGACAATCCCAGTAGAGTCCCTCTTTACATCAGGCATTCCCAGCGGAGTCCCTCTTACATCAGATGTTCTTAGCGGAGTCCCTCCTTACACCAGGCATTCACAGTGGAAGCCCTCCTTACACCAGGCATTCCCAGTGGAGTTCCTCCTTACACCAGGCATTCCCAGCGGAGTCCCTTCGTACATCAGGCATTCCCAGCGGAATCCCCCTTACATCAGAGGTCCCCAGCGGAGTCCCTCCTTACACCAGGCAATCCTAGCAGAGTCCCTCTTTACATCAGGCAATCCCAGTAGAGTCCCTCCTTACATCAGGCAATCCCAGTAGAGTCCCTCCTTACATCAGGCAATCCCAGTGGAGCCCCCCTCAATGAAGCCCCCCTCTCATTAGGTGTCCCCCCGGCAGTGGAGACTCTCTCCACCACCATTACAGAAAAACATGATCGCACAAGACTGCCTGTGCAATTTAGTCTTCTGGAAAATGGCAGCTGTTGGAGACATTGTCTCCGCCAGGCGACGGACCTCTAGCGGCGGCGGAGGAGAAAATTCGGAATTCAAGAATTTCTCAGGAATCGCGAAATCCGGAAAAAGGGTCTAAGGAAAAGTGTCTAAATCTGGGAAAAGGGTCTAAATCCCGGGAATGTCTTGGGAAATTCGGGACAGTTGGTAAGTATGTCAGGTAGATGCCTAAGGCTCATAGACCGCAGCACTATGGTTGGGTCTCTGCCTCCTTCCCCTTGTTGGCCAGTCACTGAACTGTCTGTTTTGTGAATGGCCAGGAGGAGAGGAACATGGAGACACAATCACAATGCTGGGGTCTGTGATACCTGCAGGACCTCTTTCTGAGTGGGCCAAAAGTGCAGCAGGAGTTGTACTCCTCCAAGTATGTACACAAGAAGGTTTAAACACAAGCATGAGCATTTACATGAATCCGGCCGCGTACAGCCATTCTATAGCCATTGTATAGCAGGCTGGGTGAAGCACCTGCGTTTCTATGGCTGTATAAAACCACTGGGGAATTTATGCTAGTCTTATAAAACAAGGTTTCTCAACTCCGGTCTTCAAGTACCCTCAACAGGTCATGTTTTCAGGCTTTCCATTATTTTGCACAGGGGATTTGATCAGTTTCACTGCCTTAGTATTTACCACAGCCGTTTCATCTGAGAGAAATTTTGAAAACATGACCTGTTGGGGGTACTTAAGGACTGGAGTTGAGAAACATTGTTATAAAATACCTACAGCATAAATCTCCAAGTGCATGAACCTATAAGCGCTGTACATGTTTAACAGCTGTTGATATCTTATATATTGTGTGTTTACTACATACACATACATACATATACACGCACATTCACACAGTACTTTGCAATAGTTTTAGACACCCATAAAAAAATGCAATGAGCATTTTTTTATTTATCAACCTACAAAATACACTGGAAAAAAAACCTGAATCAAATCAATTTTTGCCATGTTCCCTGTTTAAAACAGTGATAGTTCTCCTAGGCAAACTTACTTTTTAAAAACCAGAGCACCATTGGTTATCAAAAGACATAGAATAAGAATCTTTGTCTTGCTTTGTATATTTGAAACTGCATCCAATAACTAATTAATAATTCCTCTGGTTTATTTACTGCATGGGTTTACATTTTCGCTTGAACTAAAGCATTTAGTAAAAAAAAAAAAAAAAAAATATTTCTTTTTACAAATGAAAACCCATAAAAAGGATCCTAAAGTTCCACTTGTAGCCCGGATAGAATTCTAATAAATATTTATAGACAGCATTTCATGTTTCCTAAAAATTACAACTACATAACTTTTTTTTTATCCTCATTATAAAATAAAGAAAATCAATAGACAAACACTGCACAATCAGCAAACCTGTGAGGACAGCAAATACAGGAGCCCCCTATTGTTTTTTTCTGGAAGGTGCAAGCCCCATAGCGGTCACCATTATCCCTGCTTTACTATTGTGTCCTGGCCCCTGATAGATGCACTTATTCCAAGCTCAACGCCTTACCATATAAAGAAGGATAAAAATAGCAGTCCTGGAGGGTGTACCTTTCAGAGCAAGTTAGCAGCAACCCATGCCATACTTCTATACCAAAGGGTCCCTTTTAAATTTTACCAAGAATGATTACCGTATATACTCGAGTATAAGCTGAGTTTTTCAGCACTTTTTTTGTGCTGAAAATGCACCCCTCGCTTATACTCGAATAACATTTTTGTGCATGATCTTCCGGAATTTGGGGACCTGGTACTGGCCGGCCGTAGGTCCCCTGGACCCCAAACTTGGCACACATGTAGCCACATTTCATTTCTACAAGTGTGCACAGTTTGTTGTCTGGGGAACCTACGGCTGGGGAGCACCGATTTTTCAAAGCTGGGCACCCCTTCCATAGACTCATGTTAAATGGTAATTTCTCCAGTGAATTTGGGGAACCGGTACTGGCCGGTCGTAGGTACCCTGGACACCAAACTTGGCACACATGTAGCAACATTTCTCTTCTACAAGTGTGCAAAGTTTGTTGTCTGGGGGACCTTTGGCTGGGGAGCACCGATTTTTCAAAGCTGGGCACCCCTTCCATAGACTCCCATGTTAAATGTCAGTCTAGTCATGGACACAGTGAGGCATGCACATGGACACAGTGAGGCAAAGTGAGGCATGCAGATGGACACCCTAGGCTTATACTCGAGTCAATACGTTTTCCCATTTTTTTTGGGGTAAAATTAGGTGCCTCGGCTTATATTCAGGTCGGTTTATACTCAAGTATATACAGTATTTTAATTAGGCTGAAATACTCACCTGCTTTTCATATCTTGAGAAATATGGTGGCAATATCTCCATTCTGCAGTGGACATAACAAGTCAGCTGTAGTTGATATTTTTGGAGAACACAG
This sequence comes from Rana temporaria, assembly GCF_905171775.1. NCBI lineage: Eukaryota > Metazoa > Chordata > Amphibia > Anura > Ranidae > Rana > Rana temporaria. Next base: position 68,431,439 of record NC_053497.1, read on the forward strand.
CAGAAGGTGTCAGCCTTACCATACACCTGCACAGCTGTCCCTCAAAAAAAACAACAACCAGGAGAGATATCTGTCAGTATTCGGTAGCATTGGAATCTCCACTGTTTCTTGTGTTATTCTGCCAAGGGACAGAAGTAGTACACAAGCAATTAGCACCTTCTCATTGAAGAGCAGGAAAGATCTCGGTTACATAGATATTCTAGATGTGTAGTAACAAACATTCCAGCAGGCAATGAATTTTCCTGGGAAAAGGTGCCACAAAAAATAATAATAGAGCCAAGAATAAAGCTGATCAAAGGCATCTGATGTAGCTTGGATTTTAGGTAATCTGATAACCAAAAGGCCTTTCTTTCCTCCTTACTACAATGACATTGACATATTCACTTATAAGAAACAGCCTCCAGGTTTTTCCCAATGCATATCAACTGTGCCTTCTTCTATGAAACAATGTGGTCAAATGCCAGCACACATTCCTGACCCTAACTGATTACAGTGGCCCTGTCACAATAAATTATCATTTTTCACTGACCTAGAAATTCAAAAAACCCCACCATGTTTGCAGTTTGCCCAAGAATGCTAATTGTTACATAATTTTCATCAGAGGCCACCATCTTCTTCTTTACTTTATTAACTGATGTTGACTAAGATGGAAAAAAAAGTAGGTCCCTAGGTGAGCAGATTTCAGAGGCAGCAATGCTTCCAACAAATGATGTTAAAAAAAAACAAAATAAAAAACACCACTCTACAATTTGTCTGCCCTATTAGATTACTACATAAACAAACACTGTCATAACCCTCAAATATGCATGGGCCTAGAAAGACCATCCAGGGGGGGAAAAAAACAAATAACCTGGCTTAATTTAAAATCTCCACCCCACATACAATAAAACTTGTTTCCATACTTCAAAGACTGGTGTAAGGCTAGCTGAATGTTACACAAGTTTGTGATGAAAAGCAAGCAGTCCAATAAAAACAGAAAGCATTCCTCCATTTCTGGGAATTCTCTTAAACATGCATACAAGTAAAAATAATGAATGATCTTGAATTCCCTACCTGACACTGTATTGACTGTTTAATATTCAGTTAAGCACCGGTGTGTTTTCTTTGCACCTACCTGATTGACGTGATTCAATTTATCAATGATCTGGTTAATTACGGGTTCAGTACTCCTGGCTTTCCCTTCTTGGTTGCTTGTTTGAACCTTTAAGCCATTTTTCACTGTGTTAGGATTGAACCTGAAAGAATATTGACAGATCACAAAGACGTTAGGATTGATCTGCTTAATGCTGCCAGCTCAGAAAATTCCACAGACAAGGTTAAAGGAAAAAAACCACTCCTGAAACATTAGAATCTCCACTTTTATGCCACTTTTGTGTCAGATTTCAAAATCTGTACCATAGAACTTCTAAGACATTAACACATGCATGCACAGTCTGACCAAGCCCAGGTATCTGTGTCTGCCAGCGCATCTCCAAGCATGAACTCTCACTGCTGCTGCTTGTTTGCAGTTAAGCAGTTAAGCTCCTAGGGGGTCGGGATAAGGCTGCTGCAAAAACTTCAAGCCTTTGCTTGTAAGGAGGAAAACAACATTTGTCAGGCAAGGTTTTCTAGCCAGTCTGATTACTATTTCTTTTTGTAATCTCTTAGCTCAGCATGTAGTGCAAAGACATCAGAAAGTGTCTCAAAATGGCCGGATAACAATAACGCACGGTTCCTGTGCTACCAAAGGTTAATGGTTAGATGCTGTTAGTGCCCAAGGAGTGTACCATGCTCGCTCATCTCCCGATGGGTGACCACAAATGTGGACTGTAATGAGAAAAGCATGGAGACTCTAGGGCCCAGATTCACATAGAATCGCGGCGGCGTAACGTATCGTAGATACGTTACACCGCCACAAGTTTTTATCGCAAGTGCCTGATTCACAAAGCACTTGCGAGAAAAAATTCCGCCGGTGGCCTCCGTAATTCAAAGGGGCGTGTGCCATTTAAATTAGGCGCGCTACCTACTGCGCATGCTCCCTTTTGAATTTCCCGCCGTGCTTTGCGCGAAGTGATGTCATTTTTTCGAACGGTGACGTGAGTAGCGTACGTCCGTATTCCCGGACGTCTTACGCAAGAAGGAAACATTTTCAAATTTCGACGCGGGAACGACGGCCATACTTTATACAGCACATACGCGTGCTGTGTAAAGTTAGGGCACCAAAAACGACGACTAACTTTGCGACGGGAAACTAGACTAGCAGCGACGTAGCGAAAGCGAAAAACCGTTGTGGATTCTATGAATCAGTCGCATAGATACTCTGAGATATACGACGGAGTATCTGAGATACTCCGTCGTATCTCGGCTGTGAATCTGGGCCTAGGAAACAGAATGTTTTGTACCTAATCTTTGAGCAGCTTCTTTAAAAAAAAACTTTAAACTTTATTTCCTCATTATTACATCGGAGCAGCCCATTTGAAAATAGAGTAACACATGGGCAAATACACAGTGGTAAATGACAGCCCACTACCTCCCTACTTCATGCCTACTAACCAGCCAAAAACAATGGGGGGGGGGATATTACATATTAATTGATGGAGGCTTCATCCCCGTTATTAAGACACAGGCTGAAGGGGCATGACTCAGCCTGTGACTGGCAGAAATCCGCCCACACCATGCTATTGACAAATAATTAATAAAGATTTGATTTTAAATATATATTTGTATGGCAATTTAAAACAGTTTATTGATACAACTTATTTTTACCCTGTATACCAAAGGCTGTTTGTTTGTTTTTTACTTTGAACATGTGATGAGCAACAGTTGACTAAAAGCTCCTCCTGCTTATATTCCCTGCAGACAGGCTGGGAAAGAGCTGGGTCATATGAAAGCTGTATATTGATTATGAAAAAGGTACTTTTTCTTTAATAATTACAGTGCCATCATTTACACACAGAAAGAGAAGAGGTAATGTTCTGTGAGGTCTATGCGGTGGCAGAGCAGGGACCTGGAAGTTTTATGGAACCGACTGCAGGACTTCACCAAAAGGATCTGGTTGAGAGAAGAACTGTCTCACTCACTGGGTTGTGTCTGAAGAAGGCTAGAAGGTGGCAGCTATCCTGGGGACTTGTGAGTAATGGGCCTGAATCACTGTTAATTTTGATGTCAAATTTCAACTTTAGTTAGCCTTTTGACTAAAATGCCATTTTAGTTTTATTCGTATTTTAGTCATCTAAATTATTTTAGCCGTTCTTTAGTTGACAAAAATCTACAGTACATTTTAGTAGACTAAAATCTCCAGTACACCCACCTCAACTGTTGCTTACCTTTAAGCTCTGCCTAACTGTTAAAGCCCCAGCGCCCTGACTCTATAGGCAAGCTGTATTGGCTGAGAGATGCAGACTGTGTGCTGCCAGAGGGTTCTGCAAACCGCAGAAGAGGAACTCCTCCTTCGGATTTGTGTCTATCTGGATGTGACATGGTGAGTGTTTCCCCTCCCAGCAAGGTAGCAATGCTTAGCATTGTTTAAAACAGCCTCCCTAGACCAGTCCAGTTCTCTGCCATGTGCACACCCTCACTTCCATTTACTTCCCTCCCCATCACCACTTGCAGGTCACCTCGCCATCCCCAAAGTATGATTGCACCCCGCCCTATGCACTCCCTGACTTTTTCTTATATTTTAAAGGGGTTGTAAAGGTTCGTTTTTATTTTCTCAATAGGTTCCTTTAAGCTAGTGCATTGTTGGTTCACTTACCCTTTCCTTCGATTTCTCTTCTAAATGTTTTGTCTGAATTTCTCACTTCCTGTTTCTCCTCAGTAAGCTTGCCCCCATCATCCGAGCTGTTCTTGGTGAGGTTTAGTCAGCCAGAACAGCTTACTAAGGAGGAACAGGAAGTGAGAAATTCAAATAAAGAAAACAAGAAAAACATTTTTTAGAAGGGAAATGGAAGGAAAAGGTAAGTGAACCGACAATGCACTAGCTTAAGGGAACCTATTTAGAAAATAAAAAACAAACCTTTACAACCCCTTTAAAGTTGCACGTTTGTTTGTCAAAAAGTAATATTTTTGTTTATGAAACTTTGTTTTATTTCTAAAGTTGTTATATATTAACAGTAAATCTGTGTCTGTAGTGCATGTTCAAACCCTAATACCATAAATGATAACATGATATAACATTTTTACTCCAGGATTATATAATGAGTTTGGAAATTCTAAAGAAATGCTTAAATAATGCATTGCAATTTAACTAAACCCAATAGATTTTAGTTGATTAATATGTACTAGAGATTTTAATCAACTAAATAAAAATTGGAATTGATTTTCATCATAAATTTCGTCAATTGACTTAATAATTTTATTTTCATTTAGTTTTTGTCATTAAAAACGTGCAGCTGACGAAAACTATGACGAAATTATTTTTGTCGACAAAACAACACTGCCTTGAACTGATTCCTGGTGACTGTGTGCATTTGGGATATACTGTAAGTGCCAGATGTAGCTTGGACGGAGACTGCTCTCATAAGGTCTCAGATACTGGCCCATTCACCATCCTCAGCAATGCCCTGGACTGCAAGCTTAGATAAGAGTGCTCTCCTTGTGTAGTGTTCCCGAGATTGCATTGGGTACCAATAGCTGTGCAGTGGTACAGGGTAACCAGATGCCAGAGAGATTTGCCCTATGGGCGAGCTGTGAGGCCTTAGACTGTCCATTATTCCAGATGCTTAAGGAGAAGATTGGCCTCTAACAGCCAAGTACTAATAGTTTTGGAGTATCCCATGCCCTAATCCCTTTCTTGTTAAAGTTTCCTCAAGCAATAAATCCTTAAAAAAAATACATCCCAGAGGCCTAGACTGTGTTATTGGAGCTGGTGTGAATGGACCAGTGGTAGACACTTTTAGGTAAGAACACGTTAACCAGTTGTGGACCGCCCTCTCACGATGTACTGCGGATGGGCAGCCGCACAGGCAAAGAGATGTATCCATACATCACTGCCTGTTTCCAGATGTGGGGCGCCCACCCGCCGGATCCCGCTGTGATTGTATACAGCAGGAGCCTGTCAGCAAATCCCAGCCAATGATTTATGGTCAGGACCTGCTGATCCGCTGTGTGCAATCACAGCCCAGAGCTCTGTGTTGACAATCAACACAGGGCTCTGTACAGAGGGAGCAATATCTTTGTTTCATCACTGCAAAGCAGCGAAAAAAAAAAAAAAATATATGTAATTAAAAGCAGGATTCACTAAACATCGTTAGGCACACATTTAACCCTTTGATCACCCTAGATGTTAACGTCTTCCCAGCCAGTATCATTAGTACAGTGACTGTGTATATTATTAGCACTGACCACTGTATTAGTGTCACTGGTGCCGTCAGAGCGCCCCCCACATCAGTTTTAGATTGCCTGCAGCAGTATCGCAGTCCCATTATAAGCTGCTGATCACCATCATTAGTAGTCCATAAGAAAAAAAATATATATATTATATTTTATATACACACACATACTGTACCATAGTTTGTAGATGCTACAACTTTCACACAAACCAATCGATATTCACTTATTGGGATTTTTTTTACCGAAGACATGTAGCCGAATAATTTTTTTTGCCAAAATTTATGAAGAAATTCGATTTTTTTGTTATTCTTTTCATGGAGAAGTTTTGTAGCAGAAAGTAAAAAATAATGTTTTTTTTTCAAAACTCTGCCTTTTTTTAGTTTATATAACAAAAAAAATAAAAACGCAGTGGTGATCAAACACCACCAAAAGAAAGCTCTATTTGAAAAGAATGATACACATTTTCCTTTGGGTGCAGTGATGCATGAGCGTGCTATTACCAGTTAAAGTAGCGCAGTGCTAAACAGCAAAAAATGGCCTGGTCATAAAAGGGGGTAAAAACCTACCCGAGGTCAAGAGGTTAATATTGGTTGCCCCTACAGGGGTAGCGCTACACTATTTTTAATACAATTGCTTGTGCATTTCTCATCTTTTTACCTTGTTTCTGCAACTTCTGCCTAAAGATATTAAATATAAAAAGGTTTATGCTGGTTTTTGATTGCTGTAAAGAAGACATGAATCTAAGGAGACAGTTGTGTGAGTACTGTCAGGCCCGTCGCTACAAGACAGGCAAACCAAGCAATTGCTTGGGGCCCCGAGCTGGCCTGGGGCCCCAAGCAGGTCCCTTGCTTGCCGCACTTCCTACAGCCGCCTAAGCGCTCTTTAGAGAACCTGCAGCACTGCTGCCTCGAGTCATCACTTCCCCTTCTTTGTGTAGCGTGACCGAGCAGCTCCTCTTCCTTCCTCCTGTCAGTCCGGACAATGAGTGCTCACTTCCATTCAGTCCGGCTGGGAACAGGAAACTGAATCTCCTGCCACGTGGTACAGACCCGGTGGGGGGACCTGTGGGCAGTAAAAAGAACATGAGGGAGGGGCCGGGGGGGGGGGGGAAAAAGAACATGGGGGGAGTAAAGAAAACAAAGGGAGGGGGAGTAAAAAAAATGGGGAGGGGGGAGTAAAAAGAACATAGGGAGGGGGGAGAAGAGGAGTAAGAAGGACACAGGGCAGGGGGGAGTAAGAAGGACACAGGGAGGGGGAGGGGAATAAGGACACTTTTTTATTTATATAAAGTGTGGGTGAACTTAAACTGTATCGCTATGCTGTGGTCCCTGTAGGCTTTGTGTGCATGCGTGCATGCAGGGGGGGGGGGTTGGGGGGCCTTCATGTCCATTTTGCTTGGGGCCCCCAAATTCCTTCAAACGACCCTGACTAAGTGCATATTATGCTAGGCTGTAAATCACTGTTCATTTGTACGAGATTGCATTGTGAGCCTGAAATCTTCCATATTGCAGCAGTAGGCTGACAGAGAACAGACAATCTGATTGCATGTCCATTAGTATCAGTGTTTGAAGTAATCATAGGCATGGACAGATATCATTGCCAGATAGAGTCCTGTCTGTGCAAGGAAAATTATGTTTACTACCACACAACAATAAGATTACATGCAAGATGATTTGTGTGTAACCCCCTATTGGTGGCTGGTGGTACAGTAAGACACTGTGAGAGTGTGTGCTCATACTAACTTTTTAAATAGCTTGGTTTAGCTAACCTTTAGTTGCTATTGAGTGCAGCGTGCCTGGGGGGAAAAAAAGCCTTCTTAAGAGCAAAAGGTGCTCCCAGAGGTATCAGGAGCAAGGTTCGTCACATGTCTGTAATTTGAGGATGGTGGCAACTAAGATTTTAGCGCGCGTGTTATTGTTTATCAGTCACCACTTGTGATTAGGAAGAAAATATGGTCTTATTAGGCAGTAGAAAATGCCACTGTGTTGTGATTCATTCAGAGGTTAAAAAACATTTGGCCTTAAAGTGTAACTCTACTTTTGATGCAAAGAAAAAAATTCCCCTCTGGGTGGGCTGTGTACATTGCAAGGATTGTAACAAACTTTGTTGAAGATTCCTATCTTTTGTTTTTCTGAAGAAATAGCTGTTTGTTTCTCTGTGCCCATGTGCTCAGTGAATCTGTATGAGAGTAGTTTTATGGTTATTAGTCAGCTGCTGCACCTGCAAGACTCTAATGAGGAAATTGCAGGGTCTGCATTCCTTTATGCCAGGATCCCACCTATGCATTTTTTTGGGCGTTTTCAGTTTGGCAGAAACACATTACATTGAATTTAACATGGTTCCCTTTGGATGAAGTTCACATCTGTGCATTTTATGGAAAGGGCCAGGGATTTTTTTTTTTTCTGGTTTTTGGTTCCATAGACTTCAATAGATCAAAAACATGTATTAAAAACACAAAATGCACCTGGAATATGCAAACTGCAACCTGCATAGGTGTGAATCAGGCCTAATGCCTCGTACACACAACCGGAAAACTACCATGAGAGCTTTTGGCCAGGAATCCCGGGTGTGTGTATGCTCCATCGCAACTGTGGGAAAAAAAACATTTTTTTCCTGTCGGGAAAACCGGTCGCGAGTATGCTTTTTCGAGGGGAAAAAAAACGTGCACGCTCAGAATCAAGTATGAGACGGTAGCGATTGTTCTGTTAAAACTAGCGTTTGGATTGGAGATAGCACATTTGTCACGCTGTAACGGACTGAAAAGCACAAAGACTGAAAAGTGCGAATCGTCTTTCCCCAAACTTTTACTAACACGAGGATCAGCAAAAGCAGCCCAAAGGGTGGGGCCGTTTGAATGGGACTTCCCCTTTATAGTGCCGTCGTACGTGGTGTACGTCAATGCACTTTGGACGGGCGGTTTTAGGCCTGAGCGTGTGTATGCAAGGCAGGCTTGAGAGGAATCCTGCCGAGAAAAACGGTTGTGTGTACAGGGCATAGGACGTGGTTTCCCTTTGGGAGCATCACACCAAATTTTTGTTGCAGGGGATACTGAAAATCTGATTTGTATTTTAGTGCAGATTTCTGGGAAAATCACTCAAAACAGGAAATAACATTTCTGGGGGGCATTCTGAACACGGTATATAGAAAACCTCCAGGTAGCCATATTGCATTACATTTTACAGAAAATTACAGAGCTGCAGATTGAAAAGGAAAGGAAATGTTTAATAACATTCAATTAAAATATGACTTGTGTTGCAATTGTATAAACGATATTATATCATTTTTTTTCCCATGAAAGTGGAGTTACCCTTTAATGTACCCATTCATGAACAAGCATGCATTTGCAAGTTACAAATATAAACAGATTCCTTTCAACCATGCATAAAGGCAAAACTAATATCATTTACTATTAGATAAAAAATTTAGAGAAAATGTTAACTTTAGAGATAATTCACTGATGGATATAATTTGAGCGGAAATTGTAAATGTAGAGGTGTATCATTTACTTACAAACGATACAGTGAACATCCACTACACACAGGGAACGGGCAATTTATTTTTCAAGTCTGAATCTTTTGAAAATTAAGCAAGCACCTTGCCCTAGGTTATCTCTACCCTAAGCCAATTGAGACCTCTCTGTTCCACAACTCATTGTCCCCACTTCTTTAATTCACTCACACAGGCATACTGAGTTACTCTTTTATGTTTAACACTCAACATCTTTGAGATGTTTTAAGTTCCTTCTCAGAAGGTTATTCCACACCCTGACTTCTGTTGCATGAAAAGTGTCAGTCTTTTCAAACCTTCCATGACAATGAATTGTTCTAAGAGTGCCACCCAGTGGCACTGGCCAGTAGTAACAGCGAATAAAGATTATATTTAGAACATACAGTAGATCTGAATTTTTTTTATTTTTTTTTATGCTTATGCATCATTCCCATTTAATCTAAGTCATATAGCCTTTTCAGTACCATTATTTGAAGCTTCAGCTCCCATTTCTTTGTTACACGATCTTGTTTAAAAAGCAAAACAGTAATTTATCAGAATTCATTACTGCATTTAAACAAATAAAGTAATTCATTATCAGGAAAATCCTGTTGCTGTCATGACACTACTGTTGTAAAAAGTCCTTTATTCATGTAGATGGCATATTGTCTGTATGCGCACTGTTGTGCATGCATATATGCTTATGTGGGTGAGCGAGGGTGCTGGAGTTTGTGCAGGTGCATTCATATATGTAAATGTGCAGATGCATGCATGCTTGTGCGCATGTGTGAGAGTGCTAGTGTCTGCGTCGGCCTGCATGTGTACTTGTGCTCATGTGCAAAAGAGCTAGTGTCTGCATCGGAATGTGTGTGTGCGCACAAGTGTACTTGTGTGCATGTGTGAGGGAGCTAGTGTTCGTGAAGGTATAAGCATGTATGCAAGGGAAGGGGTCTTTTATATGTGTGGATCTGTGCACGTACATGCAGGTATGCTTGCATGAATATCTAACAAAAAAATTCTATTTCAATATGTTTATTGTTTGAAAGAAGTTACACAAATCAAACATTGTGTGTAAAAGAGAAAAACAGGATAAATACTGTAATCAACATTTTGTCAATTACAGTACAGTGGAACCTCGGTTTAAGAGTAACTTGGTTTGAGAGCATTTTGATTTGCGAGCAACTTTTTTTTTTTTAATTCTGACTCAGTTTGCGAGTGTTGATTCGCAAGATAAGCAGCATTCAAGCTAAATAGGTCTGCAGTACCTCATTTGGCCTGAGGTATGGGGGCGCAGAAGCCGCGCAGAGCCGAAAATAGGACTGCAGTACCTCATTTGGCCTGAGGTACGGGGGCACAGGAGCCGAGAAAAGCAGCACATTGGCCATAGTTTGTTATAAAATTTGTCAAACAGGTAATTTGTCTTCTTCACTGACGAGTGTGAAGAGGCTGCACTGTTGGACACTGATTGGCAGCACTGGTGGGCACTGTTGGGACTGCACTGATAATCAAGACACCGATAATCAGTGCCCCGATTATCAGTGTACATGTCCCTTTAACACAAGCCGGTAATCTGTCAGTGTGAGTAAAGCCGATAACCGGCTTGTGTTTACATCTGTGATGAGCTGTCATTGGGCACAGTTGATCGTGTGGTAAAGGGCCACTGTGATTGGCTCAGTGATCACTGAGCACGCCACCCACATGTCGCAGGGGGCACGTAGGAAGAACTATATTAAAACCAACAGTGGAGACAATGAACATCTTGGTCAGGTCTATGTATGCATAACGTACAACATACAGGAGTTAGGAGTAAGCAATAAATAAAACAACATAAAGTACAGCAGTCACATCAAAGTCCTTCCTTACCTCAAAGTCCCTAGCATTCCCACTATACATCAGAGTCCCCCCTTACATCTGTGTCTCCAAAGTACCACCTTACATCAGTGACCCCAGAGGGCCACCACCTTATATCAGAGTTCCCACCTTACAGCAGAGTATCGCCCATTAAATCAGAGCCTGGCAGAATGCCCCCTTACATATACCTTCACCACTGGTGAATGGCTGGCGTGAAATGGCTTTAAAAATAATCCTTGTCTCTGGCTCTGAACTCTACATGTGCAGTTGCAGAGCCAGAGAATTAGCGAACTGCCAGGTTCAACCTAAACTGGTGGGGTGTGCAAATATAAGTCATGCCCGATACGCACCATGATGTCACTGTGCAGGCGCACCCCTATATCTGCCATGTTGCCCAATCTGAGGACAAGTTCAGCAGTTCTGTAATAGGCTGGTTCTGGTGCACAGTTCAGAGCCGATAAGGGTAGTTTTTACTGGCACTTTCCTCCAGTCCACATGCATGCCTGTTTTTCTACATACCATCTGTAAATTTGTAAATACCCACAACTGCATGCAACCCACACTTTTGCAGTATACTAGTGTGGGGTTCTAGAGGTTAAAACAGGTGGTGAGTAGTGATGCAACCAGGGCTGGTGCAAGGATTTTTGACACCCTAGGCGAAACCTCATTTTGCCGCCCCCCACTTTGGCTCTGCCCTCCTCCCCTAATTGGGGAGGAGGGGAGAGGGGGGCTAAGAGAGAGGGGGACTGAGTGGGCGGCTGTAAGAGAGGGAGGCTTTGAGAGAAGAGGGGTTGAGAGAGTGGGGGCTGAGAGAGGGAGGGCTGGCTAAGAATGAAGGGAAGGCTAAGAGAGGAGGGAGAGCTAAGAGAGGGGGCTGAGAGAGATGGGGGCATTAGAGAGGTAGGTAGGAGGGAGGGCTGAGAGAGGGAGGTAGGTAGGAGGGAGGGAGGGCTGAGAGAGAGAGGTAGGTAGGAGGGAGGGAGGGCTGAGAGAGAGAGGGGGGTAGGTAGGAGGGAGGGAGGGCTGAGAGAGAGAGGTAGGTAGGAGGGTGGGCTGAGAGAGAGAGAGGTAGGTAGGAGGAAGGGCTGAGAGAGAGGTAGGAGGGAGGGCTGAGAGAGAGGTAGGAGGGAGAGGGGGGCTGAGAGAGAGGGAGAGGGGGGGCTGAGAGAGAGGGAGAGAGGGAGAGGGGGGCTGAGAGAGAGGGAGAGAGGGGCTGAGAGAGAGGGAGAGAGGGGCTGAGAGAGAGGGAGAGGGGGGCTGAGAGAGAGGGGGTGTTAGGAGAGTGGGGGCTAAGAGAGGGAGTGCCAAGAATGGAGGGAGGGCTAAGAGAGGGGGGCTGATAGAGATGGGTCGGTTGATAGACAGGTGGGCTAAGGGGGGGCAGAGAGAATAGGGAGGGGGCTTAGAGAGAGGGGGGCTGAGAGAATAGGGAGGGCTAGGAGAAAGGGGAGGGGCTTAGAGAGAGAGGGGGTTGAGAAAATAGGGAGGGCTGGGAGAGGGGGGGATGGCTGAAAGACAGGGGGCTGAGAGAGAAAGGAGGGGGGTGGCTGAGAGTATACGGATGGCTGAGGGTATACGGATGGCTGAGGGTATAGGGAGGGCTGAGGGTATAGGGAGGGCTGAGGGTATAGGGAGGGCTGAGGGTATAGGGAGGGCTGAGGGTATAGGGAGGGCTGAGAGTATAGGGAGGGCTGAGGGTATAGAGATGGCTGAGGGTATAGAGATGGCTGAGGGTATAGGGATGGCTGAGGGTATAGGGATGGCTGAGGGTATAGGGATGGCTGAGGGTATAGGGATGGCTGAGAGTATAGGGATGACTGAGAGTATAGGGATGACTGAGAGTATAGGGATGGCTGAGGGTATAGGGAGGGCTGAGAGTATAGAGATGGCTAAAGGGTATAGGGATGGCTGAGGGTATAGGGAGGGCTGAGGGTATAGGGAGGGCTGAGGGTATAGGGATGGTTGAGGGTATAGGGAGGGCTGAGAGTATAGGGATGGCTGAGGGTATAGGGATGGCTGAGGGTATAGGGATGGCTGAGGGTATAGGGAGGGCTGAGGGTATAGGGAGGGCTGAGAGTATAGGGATGGCTGAGGGTATAGGGAGGGGGCTGATCGAGAGGGGAGAACTGAGAGGGGGCTTAGAAAGAGGGGAGGGGGCTTGAGAAAGGGAGGGGGAGTTGGGGGGAGATAAGAGACTCCTAGATCTGTCCCTGCAGTCCCACCTCTGTCCCAGTCTCTGTCTGCAGGTGTGTTTGACGACAGACAGTACCTTCCATGCAATGATGTCAGTCTCCTGCACGATCTGTCCAATTCCAGTGGCTCCCGCAGGCTCAGCAGCCTGAGTCCTGCCCGTCCTCTGTGCCCCCAGTGAGCGGCAAGCCTGTCTGTCCTCCAGCTCCGGTCCTCACATCAGAGCATGTAGAGAAACTTGGAGCAGTCCATGCTCTGGAAGGCAGCATGGGGTACGCTGTGCCCGCTTGTCTCCTGGGGAGGCGGGGTCAGGGGACGAGGTCAAGGAGGAGGCGGTGCCACGGTGGAGCTCTTCTCCCAAATCCTGGGCTTATCTGCGCTCGAGTCGGCTGGCCCCTCGCTGTTCACTGCCATTATATCGATGGATGCCCAGCCGCCCACGCCTCCCCAAGGGTGCTGCTTATTGCCATGCAGCCACACACATGGTGCTTGACAGCCGGGTAGAGGACGAGGCACATTGACATGCTCCAGGCACCCTCTCCTCCCAGTAGAGTGTAGTTAAGCCAGCGGCCGTGGCTGCGCTCTAGGCAGCAGTGCGCTCTAGGCGACTGCCTAATCTGCCTAGTGGTAGCGCCGGCCCTGGATGCAACAACTCACTGCCTGCGGAATGCTCTCTGAAAAGAAATCTGAATGCAGATTGCTCTTCAGGGCTGGAAAGGAAGGGGGTTAAAACAGATGAATCACAAATTTGTGAGTAAAAAACACCATCAGTTACTCTAACCAGTAGATCGTCAGCCTTCTCCAGAGTAATAAAGTTGTCCCCGAGTGCTAACTGGACATGAACAGAGTGTGTGTGTGGGGGGGGGGGGGGGGCATGAGATAGGGGAGAGTTCAGTCAGTGCAGAGCTCTTTTTTTTCTCTTCTTCTTGGGGGGGGGGGGGGGGGAACTAGTATAATTGATAAGTTTTTGATAAGAACACTTTGTATCTAGTTCTTTCCTGCAATGTTCATTTGTGTCTTTTATGTAAACGATGGAACATGAGAATGTACAATGTTGAATGGAAAGTTGAAGTTCATTGTAGCGCCTGTGTACTTTCAGTACAGGTGCTATGTTAAATTTAGAGGGGGATGAGAGAGTTACTTTGCTCTCATCCATGTTGATTTGTGTAAATTGGGTTTCTGCCAGGCTGTGCTGTTCTGTGGTTCCATTTTGTGTTCCAGAGATACTGTTCCATCTTTGGATGGCAGGTGGCGCCAGAGGGGTCCAGGCGCGCGGGCGCCTTTCTCCAGCAGCCAACCAGAGGAGTTTTTCCCTCGCGGGGCATGCTGAGGGAGGGTATTTCTGAGGCAGACGCCATTTTGTGGGGTACGCACATCACGGCACCGGCGAGATGGCCTACCAGGCCGGGGCACACCTGCTACGCGGAGTTCCCAGTTCTGGGCCCTCATGGCCCGGAGCAACTAAAGCTGCAAAGGGGCCCCAGTGACTTACTGGGTCCCTCTAATTCATGAGGAAGATCCCAAGCGAGTTGCGCTGTTCGGTGAGGCTTCGGTCTGAGGTGAGCCCGGAGGCAGGTGATCCAATAGAGCTTAGACAATCCATTGGGGATCTGGGTGGCCGGACACTGAGAAGTTGTATGCTGCAGCTTGTCAGTCGGTGATCCCAAAACCAAGAAGTCTACCTGAGGGAGATTCAGGCAAATTATATTTCAAGTGAGAGGATTCGCTCTATTATCTACGTTCCTGAGTAAAGGGCCTGTGGCAGAGGTTCCACTCCTAATTCTAATTCAATTAGAGCCAAGTCGGTGGCAAAGACTTGTTCCTTCTCAGAAGTTCTAAGTGATACTCTGGCTGCCAGGTCGGTGTGAGAGGCCTGTCCGGGTACACTTCACCCACTCCGGCTGGTGTGGCGACGTGAGCTAAAGTCCCATTGGAGGCAGGACTGCTTCCGTAACCCATAGGCCTGAATCTGCAAATTCTCCTTTCACCAACCTTTCTCTATCTACCTCAAAGTTAACTGTTTGCCATGTTGGGCAAGTAATAAAAGCACAGAAAACGACACCCTGCTGTTTGGACATTCAGTCATTTGCTCATCATCATCATCATCCCTAGACACATCACAGAGGTAACATAACATGCCGTCCCAAATCTAACCAGCGGCTCCTGAGGGGGTAGCTCTACATAATAATAAAATTTGATTATAAAAAAAAAAAAACACTCCAGGTTGGTTTGGTGGCTCAGGCAGAGGAATCAGTCTTGCTGCCACCATGTGGTTTCTGGCTGCAGTGCTTCAACTTTCCCACCCACACATCTTCTCTGGCACAGCACTGGTCGGAAATAGGAATATGGGCAGGACAGACATGAGGAGAGGGGCGAGAGAAAGCCGTGCACATCAATTTCACTCTCCTGTCCGTGCAGGGTGGGGTCTGTCAGAGACACCCGTCCTTGGGAGATGCAGCCAGCTTCTCCCGATGGACAATGTCCATGGGTTACCTAGGGGAACACAGATGAAATCTGGGGGGGTACCTGCACTTGTCTAAATTGTGTCTCCAAACCTTGACAAAGTTATAAGAATCTATTGAGAAAGTTGCAGGGTAGTTCAAACTTCTCTTGCAGTTGTGTACAACTGTACACAATGTCCTCATGGTTTACATAAAGTTACAATATCATGCGAATGTCATAGAACAGACAAAGTTGATCAACAATTGGGTTATCCCATAAACACAAACTATCTGGAGGATCCCAAAAGGACACCAGTAATCTGACACAGCCAATTTCAAAATACTGTTGCTTATAAGCAGTAATGAACTCAGGTGTGTTCGGACACACGTCTAGGCCCACCCAATGTGAACACCATACACACACTTCAAATGTCTTCCCGGTCCCCACTGTACTAACCCTCTCCTTGTGATGAGCAGTCAGTGCCCATGTAGCTGGTGTACTGGTCCATTGATTTATAAACCCTGCTCTAATCCCTCTTTTTTCTGCAGAAACATTCTGATTGGTCAGCACCTGCAAAGTGCAACACTGATAGATTCCAGAAGCACTGCAGAAAAAAGACAGACAGACAAGCAGGGATTTCAAATCCCTGGACCACTACACTACACTTGATACATTGGAGGAGAGAGGTAAAAGTACTCACACCAATGTTGGGCGTTATTATTGTTCCACTGACACCAATGATGGACGTTTTTAGTGCAGCCACTGACACCAATGCCAAGAGTTATCATTGCGTTCACTGACACCAATGCTGGACGTCATTAGTGCAGCCACTGACACCAATGCTGGACGTTATTAGTGCAGCCACTGACACCAATGCTGAGAGTTATCATTGCGTTCACTGACACCAATGCTGGGGGTTATTATGCCAATTCAGGGGGTTATTTCATCCACTGACACTAATGCCAGGGTTTTTACTGTGGGTTAAACTTGCGTCCACTGACAGCAATGTTGCGGGTTATTACTGTGTCCACTAACACCAATGTTCGGGATTAATATTTTGTCTACTGACACCAACGTTAGGGGTTATTTTTGCGTCCACTGACACCAATAACCCCCGTGGGGTTGCTACATGTTACAGCATCCACACATTTCACCCTGCTCCCAGACATCCATTAGACACACTTCTCAGTCAATGAACAGTCTCTTGCTTGTTTTTGTTGTGTTTATTAGGGAATTGAACTTGGTTGGGGAAAAGGGACATGGCATGCCCAAAGGATGAATATTGCTTAGCAGAATAAAAGTAGCTGCGTCACGCTTCTCGGCAGAATAAAAGTAACTGCACAAATTCTTCTAAGTAGAACAAAAGATAGTTGACTCTAAACTTGACAGTCCTTTCCTCAGCACACTTCCTCTAGCACACTACTTAGGAGCACTTACTTCACTGTCCAACTTTAGTCTCCTGTCACACCATCAGCACATGACTAGGCCTCACTCATAAGTCCCAGTGTCTTTACTTAATAGCCCTTTGCAGCCGGGGTCTGCAGTACCCCTCTGTGGTAACAACCAATTTGATTAAGAATAAATGTACTTGATACACTACTGCTCCCAGCAAGTCTGATTTGCAAATCCTGCCTGCCCTCTTGGCTACAGCGACTTGATACAAAACTCCCACAGTCTCTCCCTCTGGCTCTACATCCAGCTTCCCTGGTATGTCTCTTCCAGAGCTTTCCACTGTGCTTCCACTCACCGACACCTGGCTTGGATCACTCCTGAATGACTTTACGCTGGATGTGCAGACCAACCGTCCTTGCCAGTTCCTGTTCCAGGATACCTCTCTATGACCGTGTAAGGAGAGGCTCCCTTCCAGATCCCCACCTGAGGTACACCTACCCCCCAGAAAGGGGGTTCCCTCACGACACGACAGTCTAAAACATCTGTTCACTCAGCCGACAACTCCTCCTACAGAAGGCTTACCATGGCTATATGTAGGAGGACTTCTCCCTGCCAATCCTAGTTGGGGATTGGTCAGGGCTCCCACATGCACCCCATGCCACTCCAGCTCTCTACCCTGCCCCTTTTCCAGAACCTTCTACTTAGAAACAGATGTGGTGCACAAGAGCTGAGGCACATGTCAGTCACCCACTGCTATACTAAACCATTCCCCAGCCCCCAGATCAAAACAAACAGGCCTAGCTCACAGCATAGGCCTGCTTAAATTTACCTGCGCTGGCAGCTTACACAAAAAAAAGTACACTTAGCACCTACTTACCTAAGGTAGAGGATGCTACACTGGTACTAACACCAATGTTGGGGATCATTATTGTGTTCACTCACACCAATGCTGGGAGTTATTATTGTGTACACCAACACCAATGTTGGGGGTTATTATTGTGTACACCAACACCAATGTTGGGGGACATTAATGCATCAGATACCGATGTTTGGGGTTATTATTGTACTCATTGACATCAATGTTGGGAGTTAATGCATCCCAACACCAATGATGGCAGTTATTGTACTCTAACTTCTTCAGTGTGCATTACAATATGCTGCAAAAATGCAGTAGAACTGAAATTTTTGTGCATTGAGGCGAGTTATATCAAATTTATTTTAAATGGGCTGCCAAACTTGACGCAGTGCATGAAAATTTACTGATATTGTGTGAGCCTCTAGAAGTGCCAGGACGTAAAAAGGACGTTAAACATATAAAAAAGGTGTATATCCTAGAACCCCATCATATTGACCAAGGTAATCATATTTATTCCCCAAAGAGGAGGAAAGTGACATCAAGTCTAAATACAAAAAAAAAGGAATAAAAATATAATTTTCAAGTTAAAGTTATTGTAAAGTCTTGTTTTTTTTTCTCTATAAAAATAGCGAACCTGTTATACTTAAGTGCTCTGTTGCAGTGGATTTGGACAAAGCAGCCATGATCCTCCCCTTCTTGGATCCCTGGCTGGAGCTTCTGGCCCCTCCTTCCTGTCCAGTACCCCCACAGCAAGCAGCTTGCTATGGGGGCACCTAAGCCGAGTCACAGTTCGGTGTGTCCATTTAGACATGAATCCGTGACCCGCCCGCCCCAGCCTCCTGATTGGCTAGCTGACTTTGATTGACAGCAGATCCCGGTTCTCACTATATCATGAGCGATCGCTGGTGCACGATGGTCATCACGCACGTGCATCGGCTCTGGGGACACGCTGCGGGTGCACGCACTCGCCCCTGCTACAGCGTCTTAAAGAGCTGACATGCAGCTACGACGGCTCACCCAGTAGAGCCATCCTGCCTCAGTATAACTGTGGCGACTGGTCGGAAAGGGGTTAAAGTGATACTTAATCTGATATGCTTTAAGAGACTCTTTGCTTTACCAGTTGTTATTAAAGGGGAACTTTATCTGCCATTTACCTTCCTTTGGGCAGCTCAGTTTTCTTCAAAGCGACTATCTACTTTGCACCAAAGTAAGGGTTCCAACTAGCCAGCAGAAGAGTTCTTCATATGCTTGGGGTAACTGCTAAAAAGTTTACTTACCTAAATTCCTCAGTTTGATCTTCTTCCTTATCTCTTTTGCTCATTTGGGGAAAATCTCTCAGTTTGGGAGCTCACGTCTGAATCTTCAATCCTGCAGCATGGGTAAGAATGGCTTAAAATGATACTGTATTGTGTTATATTGTGGGGTTTTTTTCTGTTGATATTTTGACATTTGAAAGACTCTTGGCAATTGTTTTCCTTTGCCTATTTTTCCATTCCTGTGACACTAATACAAGTTAAACATTTGTCATCATCAGCTTTTTCATGTTTGTGTGACAGCCAGGGAGTTACCTGGCCAAGGTATTTTGGTGGTGCCAGCAGAGGCAATACTCTGCTGAGGACTCAGTAGTGAACAGGGTACCCAAAATACTCAGCCGCTTCTAAGTTAAGGTGACCAGATTTTTAAAAAGAAATCCGGGGGCATATATATTTTTTTTTTACTAGTAATGGCGGCAGTCAGCGACTCTCTGCCCCTCGGCATCCGCCTCACAGCCTGACGAGTCTCACTCTCCAGGCCCCAGCTACAACTGGATTGGGGTGCAGAGGAAGATCACTCCACCAGGGAAGGCAAGGAGATAAGCAGGCAGGCGGCTGGCTGGGACTTGAGCCAAGGCAGAACAACAAGCAAGCAGAGCTGAATGGGCATGCACCCGAAACTGAAGAAATATTCCCTCTGCTCCGACTAGCACATGATCATCAAAAAGAACAGATAATGAAAAAAAATACACCCCCCTAAGCTAGTAGGTGCGGCTGAGCAGAGGTGTGCGATTCAGATTTTTTTTTTTTTTTTATTCTGCACTGACTGTCTTTAAAATTGCCCCAGCCCCTGTTCAAATCCAATCCGGGTACACAACCGGGGACAGACTTGGTCCAGAGACAGTGTCCTCAATCCAGGGACTGTCTCTTGAAATCGGGGATGTCTGGTCACCCTATTCTAAGGGGGTAGTGCTATATGTAAAAAGCAAGGGTTATGATGACTGTAGAGGCCACAGTAGGTGTGTGCAAGATTTAAAGAGCAGGCACACAGGTAGATCATAAAAACAAAGGGTCATAAAAACTCTCTCCAGCCACAGGAACAAAATGCACACCATAGAATTACTGAAGAGATCTAGGGTCATCCCATACAGAAAATAAAGGAATGAGTTTCATTGTATTAATTGGGGATTATCAGCAAGGGATAGTGAGAATTTCTTTTCAGCAGTATGAAATATACATCTTACAGAACATATTTCACAAAAGAAAACAGTTTCCCGATTACGGATTCAATCACTGGGTACCCGAGAACTTGTCATTCTACATCAAGAACATACAGCAAGATATGACCCAAGCATCTCTGACCTTACGGTGAACATATGCGTTTCTCTTTCATGTGGAGAGGACCAGCAAATATTTACCACGTGTTGTGCTATTTTTTTTTTTTCCTGTTCTTTCACCCACATATGCCAGGATGCTAGCTATCTCTGTTGTGTACAAGAACATATGGAGAGGGCCCAGCCCTGACTTAAGATCATAATACAAAGTCTCAGGGGTTTCAAAAGAACACATATCTCTGCAACAGTGTAAGAGCATATCGTCAGCTCATGTAATCAGAGATCACAGACTCTCTAGATATTTAGTATTCTCCTTAAAGGAAACCCTTATAAAGAGTAAAATAATCCAAGAAGACACCAAGTGTCAAATGATAAAGAATTTGCATGGCTCTGTAATATGCCACTTGGTTTCTTTATTAAGGCAGCTGCTGTGCGTGAAAGGAATGCACGAGCAGAAAAAGATGTATATCAGACTGCTAAAAAATTATCCTGATCAGCAAAATAATAAATTTTTTATAGAGAATGGTAACTTTATATCATGCTGTTACAATATAAACATGACCAAAATAAGCATACTTTAGGGTATAGGCTTCTGAAAGAGGAACTCTGGCCTAACGAAAATAAGAATATTTGCTTTTAAGTTGATCATGGGTCTCTGGAAGAGGCGTCGGACCGAGGAGACTGTACACAGATGTGCCTGAGGCAGCAGATCCTTCGCGGTCACCTCATGGTGACCTCACAATTCAGACTCCCCTCCTGGATAGAAGATATGGCTCTCAACAGATTAATGTTCACTTATGTGAAAAAATTAAGGCAGATATTATTTATTTAGGAGAAATGTATCATTGGATAAAATAAGTAGTAGCATTATCACAACTCATCCATCTTAGTGAATTAGGCCTGATGTCTTGATTCAAAATGACCAGCATTTACTTCATGGAGTACACAGAACAAACAAGTGAACCACCAACACTAGCCAGAAAATACTGGCATTGCTAAAGCTAAACTCAACAAAAAAAATCTCAATTCCCTGCACTATAAGCCTAAGCAGTTGGAGGTGACAATATGTTAGCTTGTGCATGTTTGGTATGTCCGAGTCCTATGTGGAAACTACTTAATGCACTACTATATCTGGTGCCCGCCAGTGTGTGTATATCATAATATATACAGGGTCTGTATATCTCTCCTGTGGCCACCTAAATGCTGCCCTGAGGACGTGGGCACAGATAAACCTCTTATAGTTCAGGAAACTGAGAAGGTTATTATGATGATTTAAATTGAAGTTAAAGTGGAACTTTTTCATCTTTCCATCTATTACATCTTCTGCCCTTGTTGTTTTAACTTTGGATATTAAAATGAGTGTCAGTTTAAATATAGGGAATATTTACAGTTTAAGGAATAAACTAATTTCAACAACTGCCAAACATTTTCTCCAGAGCCCTGTCGACATAAACAGTTTGATAAGAAGATGTCACTGATGCAAATAATCGTAATTATCCAATTACGTGGAAAGGGTGGATAGGCTATATCAGACCTGGGCAAATCTCAGCCCCAGTGCCATATTCAGCCCTGTGGTGGTCCCCATCTGGCCCCCAATGCCTCCATTGTCAGCATGCTTCTCTAAAGCAAGCAGACAGGCTCAGATAGGCTTTGTGACAGATGTCCGTATGGAGAATTGCAATAACTGGAAGGAGAGGAGAGGACCTGCAAAGCAGGGAGGCTCGGTTCTGTTTCCCAAGATATGTCCCAGCACTCTCCCACCAATCTGTTAGCCATTGTCGGCTGTCACTCCACACTGAGGCCTCCACTGACAGTTGATCATGGGACCATACCAGAGCGGCTACAGAATAGATAAGTATAGAAATCATTCTATTCAGGGTTAGATAGAACAGGCATAGAATGGGGGTGGGAGCAGGTTTAACCATAGTTGGCTTTTTACTGAACTTAGACTTTAAGTAAAAACAAAAAAAAAATCGAATAAAATCAGTTTACTTTTGGGACTCTGACTGCTAAAATGTATATTCATTCTACATTCTTAAATCATCAAAGAAAGTATTCTGGCACACGCACAAATTAGAAAGCAATGTATTTGTTTACCACAGGCATTCAAGACCGTATGGACGTGGATCGCAGCCTGAATGCCTAAGCAGCTTGCAGAGTTTTTCACATACTTCTAAATGGCATGTTTCACATTGGGGAGAGTGCACGCTCTGTCAATGACACTTTCATCTATAAGACCTTTAGCGGCTCTCTGCACTGCCAGAGTTCAGTTATAGATCACAATCGCCCAATGGCTTCATATTTCACTGGCTGCCTTCATCTAAAGCAGCATGCTGCCTGCCATGTGCAGTGTGTTCATCACAGATTACAGCTCTCAGCTCACATAATAAATGTCTCTGACAGGCATCACCCAAACTCTGTGTATACTGGATGGTTAACTGTTTGCAGGTCATAAAGTTAGTACCAGCAATGCAGGCATATATTGGTTGGTTATAAATCTGATATAAAAATAAACGCTCAGGCTATAATCACAAGAGCATTTTTAAAAACACTTTATTATTGAACAATGTACAGTAAAGAACACATTACACAATAATGAATACTAATTATAGGGAATTAAGTAAATCTTTAAATAAAAATATGATTGCTTGGCTAGTCCATATAACTTTACATAGAGTGTCAGACCCTTTTGTGCATCTGGAGTCGAGGGGTAAGAATTTACGGAAAAATAAATGGCAGGTCATTATCCAGATTGGCCAAGTACTAAGGGATAGCACCAAAGCAAATAATTGTTTTCTAAATGATAGGGAATAGGTATGTTATGTATATAAGATTCCCAAGTTTCAGTCTCTCCACTGCCAGTCTATGATATTTCATTTTGTTAATGTAATGCCAATGCTGGACAATCTGTTGTAGAGAGAAGGGTAGTACAAGACAGCTGGCATAGGGAAGCAGGAATCCAGCCATGTAGATATCGATCATATGATGACCAGGGCCGTACTAATAGCATCACAGGGCCCTGAGCGAAGTAATGCACTGGAGCCCCTACCAGCCTGGCCCAATTTACACACCTATTCTTAAAAATGAAGTATAAATAGTTGATAGAATGAAACATTTTTATAAGTACTTTAAATAAAATAAATTTTAAACAATAAGAAAACATGGCAAGGACTAATCATCACAAATGGCACAGTGGGGGGGTTTCAGGAGGTCGCAGTACAGTTTTCCCCACAAAGCCCTGGAAACCGCAGGAGGAAAGTAGTGGGGGAAGATATCATTCCAAATGCAGATATAGCCCAGTGACAGTCTGCTGCTGTCCTAGCAGCCCGCATTCCGGGACAGTGCATTGGACACGGCCAACCAGGCACAGCTTGGTGAAAAGCATAACTGTTGTGGCAGTTTTAAGATAGTTGGCAAGTATGATGTAATACAAGATTATTATGGGGCCCACATTCATTGCCCATGCATTGAAGTGATTGTAATATCTCTTTTTTTTTCTCCATAAAAAGAACAAACATGTTATACTTACCTGCTCTGTTGCAATGGATTTGCACTGAGCAGCCTGGATCCTCCACTTCACGGATCTTCTGTGATCCTGACCTCTCCATCAAGCTGCTTGCTATGGGGGCATCTGAGCTGAGTCACAGATCCCTGTGTCCATTTAGAAAAAAGAGCCCTGACCTGGAACGTGATGGGCTAGCCGACTTTGATTGACAGCAGTCTCAGCCAATCAGGAGGGAGAATCTTGGACGGCTGAGAAGCTCGTGGAAATCGCTGGACAGAGACGGAGCTCAGGTGAGTGTTAAGGGGGCTGAGGGGAGCTGCTGTACACAGAAGGCTTTTTATCTTAATGCATAGAATTCTGTATTTACAACCCCTTTAAGACAGCCCTGGTGATGACAACCAGTTCACTGGAACAATCTAGGTATTATTAAATTTTATGGATTAAAGGGTTACTAAAGGAAATATTTTTTTTAGCTAAATAGCTTCCTTTGCCTTACTGCAGTCCTGGTTTCATGTCCTCATTGTTCGTTTTTGCTTTGATGTTGCTGTAATTCCTCTCTGTTCTGGACACTTCCTGGTTGTCTGTTTCCTGATCACCACAGTACTGGGAGATTTCTCACTGTGGTGACTAATCAAGGAGGTGTGATTACTGTGTGTCAGCACCAATCCAGTTTTGTTTTACAAAGCATCACTGCCCTCTATTGGCTCTTTGTCTCTGTACATCAGAGAACCAGGAAACAACCTGCAAAAACGAAACTAAACTGTACGTACATTATATGATTGGTTTTTATCTATTTTTAATCATTTTTAAAAGGAATCAGTTAACTATTATGTCTCTATACCCTGTAAACAGTCATTTCAGCAAAAAAAAAAAAAAAAATTCCTTTAGTGACCCTTTAAGTAACCTTTATTTTTTTTTAAAACAAAAAAACATGGAACAAAGTTTGTTTGTCAATTTTTGTATGCCTTTACAACCCACAAATATAAGGTAGGTTTGGGCTGAAAGACTGTAGTAGGCACATTAGACTTCAAGCTCTCAGAGGGCAAAGAGCTTTGAAATAAGCTTAGTAAATTGCTGCTAAATTATAAAGTATGGCATTAAACAAACAAAATCAAATGTTCGGCAGTATCCTGTGCTAAGGCCAAGAGCACATGATTTGTTAATTTCTATTGCCTTTTAATATAAAATACATCTCTGCAATACTTTTTTTTTTTTTTTTTTTTTAACACACACAGCACCAGAAGGACCCTTTGGGTGTCACTTGAAACTGGTGACCCTACTGCACTACTTCGTATAGAATATCAGCCAAGACAATCTTTCAGAGTCACCTTCCATTCTCATGTGAAGTACTGGGTCTTGTAAACAATCTGAAACCCAACCATGCTTCCTTCTGCCATCACCACCTGCCACATGACATCACACTCATTTCTCAAATGCACATTGTGTATAATGAATCAGTGCTGCTACTTTACAGCATATCTTACTGTAGAGTAAGCATAACCAATGTTTGTAGTATATGTAACAGTCACAAAGTAAAGACTTTCTCATCACCTGCCCCGAGAAGACCTCTAGTTCTAAAAACTCAAATGTCACCACCAGCACACTAAGATTCTCTAGAGTGGGTCCCGAGCTTTAATCAGTGATCACGTCGTTAAAGCAGATTGCAATGTTTTGGAGCCATGCAGGACCCCTTCATCAGGCATGTGACCTCTACTTCTACACTTCACTTATCTTGCCATCAGCATAAAGAATTATTCATATGTAAAATCCTTGTTTTTAGCTATATTTTAAAATTATGAATGCACATTGCAGCAGTCATATGTTTTTTTGTTTTTTTTTAAATACAGGCTCTTTTTCCTACTTAATAAAGCTGTACAACAGCCTATTTCTCCACAGGCAAAGTGAGGTATGACTAATTAAAAACAATAGACTCTAGAGTCTCACAGATCAAAACTTGTCCCTTAATATTATTATTATACACTCCCTAATGATGTCTCTTAGGTCATTCTCATCACAAAGCAGTGTTCTGTATTAATTTTTTTTCTAGTAAGGAAACTCCACTTTTGTAAAAAAAAAAAAAAAAAATATAGGTAAAATTGCTACATTAATCTTTTTTTGCAATTTAGTGTTACTAAAAATTGCCTAATTTATAGTTTAATAAAAACACTATTAGTGATCATGAGACAGTAGCCAGTAAAGCTCCCCACTTGGCACTTATGGCTCATGTGAGTTTGAATACAAATTGCAGCAGGTAGGATTTTGAAATTTGGGTTTATTATTGCAATGATAGTTCAGCTCTTTCCTTACATACCCTGTCTTATAAATAATGGGAGACTATATAAAATATAGGTTAGAACTGCAGCCACTAAGAAAATCTTCCAAATTGAGTCAGATTGTGGCAGATGAGCTCTAGTGACATTTAACATAGGCTCAATTAACTTCAATTAAACATTAACGGCAAAAATCAAACATTAAACGCACATTAAATTAAAGAGAAAAAATAAAAAAGTCCCCAAACCACTGTTTCTACTGGACAAATAGAGGTCATACAGAACCCCAGGCATGGTAATTCATATTAATAGATACAAATCCTTGATGCATGGGTAATTTTTAAAAATGATCGACTGACATCTTTTTGTCCCTGTAGTGCTTTGGGTCAGCTTTTTAAGTAGGGGTTAATTAATACCTAAGGTTACTTACTGTGGAGACATTGATATATACTTCATTTTATTATTTTCCTAATAGTGCTGGGAATCTGTATTACTTGAATATGAGGAATTAAAATGGAACTTAATGAAATTCTTATCCCCGGATAATGTAACGGTCATTAGTAGAAGGGTTCCTTCCTGTACAGAAGGTCAGCAATCTGCATATGCAATCTCTCAGAAGAGATTAAACCAAACCTAGACGGCTCATCAGAGGACAGAGCCATAATTATGGTTGGAAATAACACGCTTGTAGGCTTATAAAAGGATAAGTGAAAACTTTTAGTACACTCATCCCTCACTACTCTTTCTTCCTTCCTCTAACAATTTGGTCATAGGTTATACTTATGTTTGTTGTGCAGGTTGCCAAACTCTTCAACAACCTGCACAGAGGAGCAAGCATATGCACGTTCTGCCCCCCCTTGCTTCCAATGGGGCTGTGTCAAACATGCATATGTAGCACAGGCAACACTGCACTAAAGTCAATAACTGTGGTGTACATAAATGGCTGCGTACAATTTTTATGAACTCTAGGTAAAGCACAATAGAGACTTCCTAAAACAGTTTCATTATAAATCCCCAATACAGGGGATTTGTTACTCATTTTAGAATAGGGGGCGAGCAATGCAAATAATTCCTTGGTCAACAGTACATTCAGAACTGCTCGTTTATACCATAGATACAGCCTAATTTTAGACAGCCATCTCAGACTTGCTGGTCCTTATTTTTGCAGAAGAAGAAAATAACGTTTATGGAGAAGTAGTCGGGGAACAACAAGCAGAAAAGGTGAACTGCTAACCAAGTAGACCACACAGAGAAAATCTAGTAGGAGGGGCAATTGCAAAAAGCATGACTTATGACTAAATCCCTAGGGGGCGGGAAGTGTTACATGCAAAGTAAAGAAATAGAAATCTTCGTAATGCTTCCTAGTTTTTCAGACCAAAAATATTGATGCATTTCATGGCATATTACTTTTAAGCAGCCCACCTAGGAGTTTTCTAGACAAGCTTGGGAGAGGCTGCAAATGACAGGTATGACACTAAAAAGAAGCTTCAGTTTGCGAATGTACCGGGGACTGTGGAACGCATGGGGGATTTTAGAATAAAAATGTAATTGACCCTTTAACTATTTCTATGTTGCAGTGCTTTATGAGGGTTGTGCTTTACTTTCTTTGAATGGCCTACTCAGTAAAACTGATGCACTCTTTAGGTGTCCGATACTGTATCTTATCTGAATAATAGTTAAACAAAGACTGGGTGACTGCAATGACACACACCGCTTCCTCTAGTTGCTAATCTAAAAATATCTGTTTAAAAATTTCAAAAGTAAATCTGGCTGTACATGATTGTGCACAGTCTGGCTGATTCCTAAGGAACTGGCCAAAACTAGCTTGGTGTGCGGCCCTGCCAGCCCCACTCCATTTGACAAAAGCCAAATCAATCAACCTTTGTCGAAAGAGACTGTTGGAAAGGGCTTTTGGTAGGGCTCAATCAGAGACAGCTGTTCTTCAGGCATTTTAACAGCCAGCCAGACAATTCACTATGTGTATAAGCCCAGGTTCACACTGGGCTGCGGGAGTGAAGACGTGCGAGTTCAGCTGAACTCGCACGATTTCACTGACGCTGACAGTCCCGATTTCGGCCACGATTTCAGAGACATCTGTGCAAGTTTCTGCACAGATGTCAATGTAAATCGCGGCCCGAAATCGCAAAAAAGTAGTACAGGAACTACTTTATGAAATCGGTGCAGCGCCGCAGATGCGGCATCGCACCGATTAGGACGGTGCCATTGCCGACAATTTCTGGCAAATGCCGCCGATTTGAGATGCAATTTGACATCTCAAAACGCATCTCAAATCATACCAGTGTGAGCCTTAAAGACACCTGTCCACAGAATCTCTTTCTTCCATTCAAACCTCATCATCATGGGCAAAACCAAAAAGCTGTCAAAGAACATCAGACAACATTGTAGACCTGCACAAGGCTGAAATGGGCTACAAGACCATCAGCAAGAAGCTTGGTGAGAAGGAGACAACTGTTGGAGCGATTATTCGCAAATGGAAGAAATACAAAATAACCATCAATCGCCCTCGGTCTGGAGCTCAATGCAAGATTTGGCCTCATGGGGTAAGGATGATCATGAGAAAAGTGAGGCATCAGTGAGGGATCACCCCCGAACAACACAGGAGGAGCTTGTGAATGATCTCAAGGCAGTTGTGACCACTGTCAGCAAACAAACCAGTGGTAACACAATACGCCATCATGGATTGAAATCCTGTAGCACCCTCAAGGTCCCCCTCCTCAAGAAGGCACATATACAGGCCAGTCTGAATTTTGCCAATTAACAGCTAAATGATTCAGAGAAAGATTGGGAGAAAGTGCTGTGGTCAGACAAGACCAAAATTGAGCTCTTTGGAATTAACTTGAATCACTGTGTTTGGAGGAAGAACAATGCCGACTATGACCCTAAGAACACCATCCCTACAGTCAAGCATAAAGGTGGAAACATTATGCTTTGGGGCTTCTTCCCTGCTAAAGGTATGGGACTTTCCCCAATTTAGGAACAATGAACGGGGGGCCATGTATTGTAAAATAAGAACCTTCCTCCCTCAGCCAGAACACTGAAGATGGGTTTTTAAGCATGACAATGACCCAAAACATAACAACAAGGCAACAAAGGGGTGGCTCAAGAAGAAGCACATTAAGGTCATAGAAAGGATATGGAGGGAACTAAAAATTTGAGTTACCAAGCGACAGCCAAGAAACCTTAAGGATTTAGAGAACTGTAAAGAAGAGTGGACCAAACTCCCTCCTGAGAGGTGTGCCAGCCTGGTAACCAACTACTTACCTCTTTGCTTGCCAACAAGGGTTTCTCCACCAAGTACTAAGTAATGTTTTGTTTGCGGATCAAATACTTATTTTACTCACTGAACTGCACCACAATTTATTTGTATCATGTGTTTTTCTCGTTTTTTGGTTAATATTCTGCCTCTATCATTTAAAATACACTTATGATAACAATTACTGACCCTTAATTTTTTTTTAATTGGGCAAATTTACAAAATTTGCAGGGGATCAAATAATTATTTTCCCCACTGTATGTGTGCAGTCACCATTTAGGAGATATCTGCTCTACTACACACAACCTAAAGTTTGCTATAGATAACATGGGAGAGAGTGACAAGGAAGGAGATAATCACAAGCCCCTGAATGATCCCCAACTTTGGAAAATATTTACATGCTCATTCACTAGTAAAACGAATGGGAACTGCAAAACACCAGGTAGAAACATACTGCACTTTTATTTGGGGAACCAAGGAGATACTGAAGAGCATGCAATTATCCTAGAGGGTCAATACAAATCCTTAACTTAGTAGAGACTTACTTCTCAACAATCTCCTGTCCGTTCCAGCATGAGGTGTCATTTTCAGCAACTGTGCTGTGACGACAGACAAGGGCAGGGAAGCTACCATAGAAGTGACTGTAGGCTTTCAACTTCATTATAAACTCCCTAGAAATAGAAAATATGTTAGTAATGGGGAAATGGAAAGAAGAGTGTGTTTTTATGGTATATATAATATAGATCATGCAATCTTTTACAGAAAAAATCCAGCCAAGAATAATATAAATTATGCTCATTACAACAAAAAATAAGCTTTGGCTGAAATATTTTACCTTCAATCTAAAGATTTCTCCCACAATACTTTTATTCTGCAGCTAGATGTCCCCAGTCTGAGACTGGACACTGAAAGAAGCAGCACAGGGATGAGTTCATCTGTCACGCTGCTTTCTCCTCCTATCAGCAGGCTCCTTGTCAGTACTATATTGCTCCAGCCCCGATGAATAGCAAGAGGCTGATGTTCAAATTCAGGGACATTTACTGCTTGCATTTCAACAAAACATTTCATTATGTATTAATAAGTACAGAGCTGCGTTAATTTGCATATTTTGGACCTGCCTATAGTTCAGCTTTAACATGGGCAGATGTCTCATTGAGAATGATGAATAATGAAACATCTCCTTATCCTTAAACTCACTGTGATACACACAGTCACAATATGCAATTTGAGTTGCAGCTAAAAAGCTCTTGGCTACCTGTTGTGTTACACATTTCCCTCTATATCCAAATGCCCATCTCCCTTGCCTTTTATATATGGAAACAGGAAACATCTGTGCAGAGGAGGATTATTACTAAACAGGGCCCTAGGCAGAACAACAGTCCCCCCCCCCCCCAAACTAAGCTACACCCATGAGCCCTGTTTATATTTACCAGAGATATTAAAACAGGAAAACAAAAATGTGAAGAAATTAATAAAATTAAGACACATTGCCCAATTACTTTAGGCTGCATTAATACATTTGCATGCTTTTAAATGTGTGTTTAAATTCCTACCAGCAGACATTTAAGTGGGCTTTAATTCCCAGGGGGTGGCATGGCTTCCATATAATATGACGGCTGTGATGGCTTATCTCAATGGCTCCCAATAAGCCGCCTTGACCAAGAGCAGTTGGTGACAGCTCAGTCAGCATACTGGGAGGATGCAGGGCTGGTGCAAGGATTTTTGACACCCTAGGCGAAACCTCATTTTGCCACCTCTGACCCCACCCCCTTTGTCTTGCCTATGTATATGGTGGAGTAGGTGGGGGTGGAGATATTTGCAGCCCTCTTCAGCTGTGGTCCACAGGTCGCACCTGCGCCTCTGGACACGGCTTGAAGCCAAATAGTGGTGGCACTGTCTCGCTTCCTCATGCCAGCCATGGTCTGTAGGTATATGTCCGTGGACAGGCTAGGGTAGTCCGTGGACAGGCTAGGGTAGTATATAGACTGGTTAGAGTAGTATATGGACAGGCTAGGGTAGTATATGGACAGGCTAGGGTAGTATATGGACAGGCTAGGGTAGCATATGGACAGGCTAGGGTAGCATATGGATTTTTAGTTTTAGCATTACATTTTAGCAACATTTGGGCTTATGTATAAATAAATGACCTTGGCAACCAGCAAGCAGATCAGCATCCACTACTAAAATTTGATGCATTACCTCTGTGCTCTCTCTTATATCCTGCCGCTACAGAACTAACTCACCAGGAAACACTACCTGGTGCTCTATCAGTCTGCAAGGCTTCGCCTTACGCATGCACCAGAGAACAAGGCGAGCTGGGAAAGACGTGGGCCATACCCCTTCCACCAGTCCCACTCAATGGAAATGCACAACTCGCAGGCTCCGTCTCTGTTTTCTGTGTCTTGTGAGTATCCCAGCCCCTGCAATGCCTCAGCTCTTCATGAGTGTCAGTCTGACAGCAAGTATAAGTACCACATGTGCTATATTAAAGGCCGCAGTATGGCCTTTTTACAGAACCTCAGAGCGGCCCAGGGGGAAATTGCCACTCTGCCCCCCGGACCAGTCCGTCCCCACCAGTGCGGCACCCTTGAGTGATGTGCATTCTGGACCGGCGCCTACTTTGCCTATAGGTAGTGGGAGTGTGCAGCAGCTAGGTGTTAAAGGACATCCCTATGTGACACAAATAAATAAAATAAAAAGTTTTGCCTTAAGTTACATTTTAAAGCTGAACTCCAGCTTTTGATATACTTTATATAGTTAATTTGGGCCAAGCTGGCCAATCATCTGAGGCCGCTGGAATTGCGGTATAAACCATATGTAGCTGAGGCTACATACAGCATACCGCACTGTTCCAGGCTCAAGCCGAGACTACCAGTCTCATACCCGGAACACATTGGCCACTCAGCCATTCAGAGAAAGTGATGTATTCTAGCAATACAAAGCTTCCTCTGATTGGCCGAGTCAAAGAGGCAGGCTGATGATGTCACAACCTCTGTCAGCCAATCAAAGGAAACGTTGTATTCATTGCTAGAATACATTGCTTTCTGTAAATGGCTGAGCACCGATCAGATGAACTCTAGTGTGTTCCAGGTATGGGACAGGAAGTCTTGGCTCAAACTCGTAACAGAATGTGGTATGATGTATGTAGCCTCAGCTACATACAGTTAATACAGCACATCGAGCAGCCTCACATGTTAGTGAGGGACATGGTTTGTTTGGGCCAGCTTGGCACAAATAAACTATGTAAAGTGCATCAAAAGCTGGAGCTCAGTTTTACAGCAGTATTAAACTCCATAGTAAACATTTTTTATATTGAAGCTTAATAATTCTCAGATGTGGTTGCTGTACTCGTTTTTTTTTTAAGGCATTCTTCCTTCTATTTTCTTCTGGTAGTCCAAGCCAGCAAGTCTGTTTTTTTAAAGCTTAAGCTCTCCAGCAGAATGCATCAGTTTCCATGGATGGGACGAACCATTGGCAGGGGTGATTAAAATGTTCAGTTTTTACTTTTTCATGCAAAACCTTTATCCCAAAAGGAAAAAACGTATAAAGTTTGTTGTCGTCTATAAAGTGTGAGCTTAAGTTTGGAATTAATTCATTAGTGTATCTAAATCTGCTAATTAAACACCCCTCCCCCCACTTCCTCAGACTGACAATGCTGCTGTCTGCTGTGCCTCCTTGTCTCATTCATCCAGAGTTGTATCTCGCTTAATACAGAAGGTGTGTTACTGGCCAGATCACCAGGTGAAAACAGAGGGGGGGAAAAAAGCCAAAGAAAAAAAAAATAATGCAGCCATTACATCTAAAAGATTGGTAAGCTGATTGGTAATGATTGATTTAATACTGCTTGAAGGTGTCAAGCCAACTCTCTGGCTTCAAAACTTTACACTGACCTAGAACAAGAATGTACATAAGGTCTTCTGACTTTATTCTGACCTTCCCTACAGCAAGGGTCCCCGGCAATTACAGTCCTCTTGCCACATGTATATGTGGCTTACCTACTCTGTCTGACATAAGTATATATGAAAATTAAACACCAGCGCCTAAGACAATTGTTGGGAATTAAGACCCAGATATTCTCTGTGCCAGGGATAGACCGCAGACACTCATTTGTGGAGAATCAAAATGTATAGGAGAACAAAGAAAAGCAGTGCTTGTCTTAAATCTCTCTACATAAAACTCTCACAGCTAGTGTATAATGTGTATAGCAGGCCTGGGCAAACTCGGCCCTCCAGCTGTTTTGAAACTACAAGTCCCATGAGACATTGCAAGACCCTGACAAGCACAGGCATGACTCCTAGAGGCAGAGGCATGATGGGATTTGCAGTTTCACCACAGCTGGAGGGCCGAGATTGCCCACCCCTGGTGTATAGTAATGTAAACATCACCTATACTAACAATATATCCCCTAAACAAAGTTCAACCTGTGCCTAAAGTGCAAATTTACTCTACAAGTATATATGGACTTTTAAGATTACCGGTAATAAATAAAATCTGATTCCAAAGATACCAAAGCTTTATAACAAGCATTCAACTATTTATTTACCACCAGTATAATTAAAATGTACTTTTAAAGCATAGCAGTTTACTACACCAGAATGTGAACAGAAACATAAGAGGAACAAAAGACTCCTATATAGTGTTTACTGTTTGCTCATATAGTATATGGGATATCAGCTTACAGTATTTGCCTGGTTCGCTGGCTTGGAAACATTCTGTCCTTTTTTTCATGAAAGAAAAACAAATTGAAAGCATCTACAGTGCCTCGAAAAAGTATTCATACCTCAAATTTTCCACATTTTGTCATGTTACAACCAAAAACCTAAATGTATTTGATTGGGATTTTATGTGATAGACCAACACAAAGTGGCACATAATTATGAAGTGGAAATAATTATCTGAAAAGTGTGGCAGAAGGAAGGACATGTGGGACATGTGGAAGTGGGTGAGACCAAAATTAAACTTTTTGGCCTAAAAGCAAAATGCTATGTGTGGTGGAAAGCGAACACTGCACATCACCCTGAAATCACCATTCCCACTGTGAAACATGCTGGTGGCAGCATCATGTTGTGGGGATGCTTTACTTCAGCAGGGACAGGGAAGCTGGTCAGAGTTGATGGGAAGATGGATGGAGCCAAATACAGGGTAATCTTAGAAGAAAACCTGTTAGAGTCAACAACAGACTTGAGACTGGGGAGGAGGTTCACCTTCCAGCAGGACAAAGACCCTAAACATACAGCCAGAGCTACAATGGAATAGTTTGAATGAAAGCATATT
Organism: Rana temporaria; assembly: GCF_905171775.1. NCBI lineage: Eukaryota > Metazoa > Chordata > Amphibia > Anura > Ranidae > Rana > Rana temporaria. Next base: position 68,465,876 of record NC_053497.1, read on the forward strand.
CATGGGTTAGAATGGCCCAGTCAAAGTCCAGACCTAAATCCAATTGAGAGTCTGTGGCAAGACTTGAAAATTGCTGTTCACAGACG